>NC_056686.1:136210499-136485499 GCF_018350215.1 Panthera leo
AACAGTAAAATGTGCTTTCTCTTAAATAAGCTTCTGTGTTGTGCATGAAAAAAATTTTATTTAAAAATATAGATCCTTCCTGTAAGTCCTCTACCTTTCAAATTATACTTGGATAGAAAATTGGATATTTTAAACTCTAGTTCAGTTGTTGAAAATAAGTGGTAAATCAAACAAATACTATCATAAACTATACCAGAGTAGTAGAGGGGATGAAATTGGGGTGGAGGAATCACAGGGAGAAATGTAAAATTTAGGCTCTCTCAAAGTCACTCTCCAAATTAGTCAGTATTTGGATATCTACTTCTGTAAATGTGTTACTTAAATGGGATTCTTGAGCTAAGTGAACTTTCAGCCACCTCTGAAAGCAAGAGGTAGGACATAGTTGATACTCTTATGATACCTGAATTTCTTCTGTCCCATTTTCATATCAAATAATCGCTCAGAGAAAGCAGTACCACTGAAAACTGTCACACATTTTATACTGAGTGCTATGATTTAGGGAATTCTGTTTATTGAGAACTGTGTTGAAAATATAAGCCATCTAAAAGGTCAAAGATAGGGTTTAAGATCTTGATTAAATTAAATCTTGTTGATTTTTGGTATTGCAGACTGTGAGGTTAGATCCAATGATGAGTACTTAAGATTTTAGAAAGATTTTCTTGCTTAAGATTATTTTCTCATTCTCAGTTAAGAGATTTCCTTTAAATATATGAATTTGAAACTCGGCTATGGATGTGTTATATATGCGTGTATTTGGGGGTGAGGGGGGGCAGGGAGAGGGAGATAAAAGTTTGTGTAAGTACCGGTAAAACACATCGATCTCTTACACTGTGATAAGCAAATTTCACTCATTACACTTCATTTTCCCTTTCTCACAATTGAGAAGACTAGGCTCGAAGGATACACAGCCACTAAATGACAGAGCTGGGATTCTGTACTACATTTTTCTGGTTTCAAAATCTACACATTCATCCTATTAGAGACTGGTTTATTTGATATTGTAGCTATGTATATGTATAACATAACGAGAATATACCAGTTCCAAATAGTTTGTGACTTACCCCTAGTGCGTGTTTGAATTTATTTTAGTCATTTATGCCTTAGTTTTCAACATTAGCTGTCTCTAGATGGAAAGTGATTTTACAGGCTTTGATTGTGATCACTCAAAAACATGGGCAGAATCAGAAGATTTCAGTTATTATATTGGCAAAATTTTCAATCTATGATACCCCTTCCTTCTTGTCTTTTGACACCAGAAATATTTCAAATGGATTTCTTACATTTAACATAGTTTCTCTACCAAAACAAACACCCACCTCCCCCAAAACCCAGTAAACTATTGAAGGGGAAAAAATTCTTAATTCATATCAGTGACAATTCACAGATAACCTAGCAACTATTTTGAAGTCTGTAGAGTTTCTATATCTTTTAGGACCTCACAGAAACGATACTATCCCATTTTAAAAAGAAATCTCAGTAATCTGAATTTCAGGGGTTAATTATATGTGTTTTTAGTGTTTGAAAATTCAGCAAGTATACACTTACTATGTGTACTTTTCTATACATATAGTTCAATTTACATGTTTAAAAGATTATTTATTTGCTACAAAGAATACCTATCTTTTCCTTTTTCCTACCTATCTTTTCCTTTTTTACATTACATGCTTTTATAACTTAAGAAATTAATACACATGGAAATCTTTTTTACCATGGTGACTGATGAATTAAGATATCTGATACATATTTTGAACTGCACAAAAAAAGATTCTACGTTCCCTGATGGTAATTATCACTCATGTTCTTTCCAATACCGATTAAAAGTAAAGGTGTATATATTTTAATTTATATGAACTACTTGTGTGAATAAAAGTTAAATTTGGAAAGACTCCTTCACGTTATTCTATAGAGTCTCCTTCAGGTGGATCCCAGGTTTGATAATGTTGTAGTGCAAGGACTGTGTATGGTACTGTTATATATCAGAGGCTTTATTAAATGGATAGAGCAATTCATGCTGATTTTACCTCCCATAACAGCCAGAATATAGAAAAAGTTCTCTGCATCTTGTTTCAATAAGAATATTCTTTCACATGTATTCATCACTTTGAATTGCAGGAAATATTTGGTGTAGGATACCTGGGATTCTGACGACCTAGGAAATATTGCAGATTTAGTTATAAAATATAAACACTCCAGACATTCTAGTTTATCCAGGCTGTATCTTTTCCTTCTGTTCTTTAACTGTGTTTTTAGTCAAGTTTTGTCTTAATGAAGATTGTATTCACGAGAAAGTAAATTTTGGTAGGAAAAAATATCTGCTATTTATATTTTTTAATGATATAAGGAATAGCTTGCATAATTTGGTAATGGGTTTCCAGAGTTTTCTTTCCGGGAAGAAGAAAAATTGATTTGAAACAAATGGTAAACGAAACAACACATCTCAATTCAGTATTTGGGATCTTTATTTATCGTTACACAACCCTTGGCAATGGAAGAGAAATTGCCCAAATCACTGAGATTTTAGTATTTCCGTACTTCATTTGGTAGGGGGAAAAAGCTGATCCCAAATTGAAAAATTGCTATTATTTAAAACAGCTAGATGCTTGTGACCAAAATGTAGCACTTTCACGTATGACTAGAAGCTGGAGAGGGAGTTAGAATGTGCCAGCTACTTCCATGTGTGTGCATCAGTGTCATTTCAAGCCAGAATTAGAAAACTAGGAGCCATATAGTTAAAGGAATAGCAGTGGAATTTATAGCCACTAACATCTAAATTGTGATCTTCTTTTATTAATTTACTTCATTGTTTATCTCTGATGCATATGCAAGAGTTCCTGAAATCTTTCAGACCCCCGTGGTTTAATATAAATCTCAAAATATTAAAAGCATCTTGTAGAAAATTAGAAAGCAGATGAGACACTTCAGGACTCGAGATAATTTTAGATGTGCACATTTTCTAAAGCAACTTCAACACAATTACCCTCTGCTTGCTCTTAAAAAAAAACTTACCTCTTTAATTTGTTTTGCTCTATGACAATTCCCTTTATCACTGGTTTGTAAAATAATCACTGGCTTGAAAAAAATTTGGTCAGCAGAAAGACTTGAGACTTAACAGAATGTTGGAAATATCAAAGGTCATGTTCATCAGGTATATTATCATGCCAAATTATAAATTGCAATAAATGTTATTGATATAATGGATATAAAGCAGTATGTAGAGAGTTATCAGGTCGTATTTCACTGCACCTCTTCCCATCCCCATGTCACAAGTTTCTTTTGCATTTATAAATTCACGGCTTTCAAGTTAATGACTGCAGGTGGCATAATTGTTCCAAAGGTATTCTAAGAAACAGCTTTATTTGAATCTCTGACACATCAGATATTTTATGCAAACAGCAAAAAGAGAATCACCTGTTTTATTTTCATTGGGCTTGTATCCCTTAAAATCTACAGGAAAGGATCTTGCTGAGCTGTTCCAAATTACCAGTAACATCATTGAAAAGATGTTCACATGCAATTGAAACGTCAGAGAATTTAGAGTTGGGGAACTGGCCTCATACCATGCTTCGGCCACTTACCTGTCTGAGTCTTGGCCATCTGAAAACTTTGACCTTCTCAAAAATGAGGCTGATAACATGTGTCTTTGAGAGTTGTAAAGATTAGAGAAGTTGTTATTTTCAGTGCCTGGCAGAAACTGTATTTGCAGATGATGCTATAGCTGTCATTACTATAAACACCATCCAAACATTAAAATAAAAAGCTCAGTACTGTAAGCTCTTTAGGAAGGATAACATAGAAATCAAATGATTTTTATTAAATAAGGGGCAATTTTGCAAAGAAAGTGTGAGTTTTAGACATCAAAATTTAGCACAAAAGTGTCCAATAAAATACATGTAGTATTTTTTTATTTGAATATAGTTAACATATTTCTAGTTTAAAAATAAAAAATAACAAAATTGTCTCTAACCATATATGATATTTATTCAACGTTATTAATTACATGTTAAGTCAGTTGATTAGAACTTTGTTGGATGGCTTAGCCTTTAACATTCTTTGAATTTTTCATTCTATCAAACTTTGGTTTTTATTTGGATGCATACTTTAAAATTCAGGTAGATGGTATTTTCAATTATTTTAACTTTAATAGGAATGATTCTCAGTTACTTATATGTTCTCTGTTTTGTATTTTGCAATTGACAAAGGGAAAATCAATATTTTTAATGCATTAAACCATCTTGTTCAAAAATATAATTGTCTTTTCTTGAAAAACACTTAGCTCTGTTTTTAAGTAACATAAAGCTCTGGGTCTTGATGGAGTTTTAATGGAAGTAAGAGATCTTACTTAAAGAGATATCTGGTTTATTGCACTCAGAAAAGAAGAATATAGTGGATGATATTTGAAATATGACAATAAATTAGTGATAACAGTTTTATAGTTTGATGCAGACTAGTCTGATTAAAACAAAGATTGTATTTCAAAGAAAGTATTATAGCAAGTTCATTTTGCAACAGCAAAATGGTCCAGTGTTAGTAAGAATGCCTTACTTTATGGTAGTATAAAATAAGGAAAATAAAATATAGAGCAAATAATTTATATAAATTACTATAGAAGATAAAAAAAATGAAAATCTTCATGTGTGAAAAAGTTTGGGGACAAAAGTAAGAAAGTTTATTTTTTAAAATTTCAACTAAGCAAGTAAGGATTTTTATGATAATGGTGTGAAGCAGAAATACAATAATTCATGAAAAAAGTTGAACTTCTTTCTGCATTGATATGAGTACATTATCCACTATGTTTTATCTCAACACATTTTCCAATTCTAAGGTGGCTTGGGGCTCAGCATAAGCAGAAAGCAAGATATCAGGGAGTCAAGGAATTCACAGATCTAGGAAGAAAAAAATCTCCAAGAAAAGAAAGTCAATTGGCAAATTATTTCTAGTTTGTTTCTTAACATTTTGCCTTCTCTACCAGCAAAGCATGGGGTGTTCCAGTTCCTCCACATCCTCACTATAACTTCATCTTATTTTTTAATGTTAGCTATTCTAACAGGGATATAATAATATTTCATCATGGTTTTAATTGCATTTCCTTATTTCCTAATAATATGGAATATTTTATGTGTTCTTATCTGCTAGCAGTATAGCCTCTTTATTAAAATGTTCATGCTTCTTCACAGTTTTTTTAATTTGAGTTGTTGTGTTTTTTAATGTTATGTTTTGAGAGCTATTTATATATTCTTAATACATGACATTTGTTGAATACTTAATCCATCAGTCTGTAGCTGTCTTTTCATTACCTCAGTGTCTTTTACAGAACAAAGTTTTCAATTTTTATCAAGTCCGATTTACCTGCTTTTTGAAGGAACATGACTTTGATGTCACATCAGAAAATTATTTACCTGGAAATGAAGATTTTCTCCAATGTTTTCTTCTAAAAGTTTTATAGATTTTTATTGTACATTTATATATATGGTCTATAATAAACTAATTTTTATAGAAGATAACAAATTTCATTTCTGGTTCATAGTTTTTGCATGTGGCTGTCCATTATCCCAACATTATTTGTTAAAAGGGTGATGGGGAGATATGCCAGTGACATTAACTTATTGCTGTCTATTTTAATCACATCTTTTTCCAGCCTTCTGGTTATCAGTTATCAATCTCTCTCTCTCTCCCTTGTACTCTCTCTCTCTTTCTCTCTCATGCACACACACATACACACACACACACACACACATACACACGCACACACACAATATGTGAGGAAGAGTTTAGATAGACATAGATGTTGAACTTTGGAGAAGAAAGATGGTTGGTGAGAATTGTGGCTGGCATTTACTTATGAACTGGACAAACTGAAAAGTAAGTTTCAAGGGCATAAATGACCTCAGAATTTGAATTCTGTAACAGGAACTCATGAGACATTTAAACATGTAAGCTTTGCTTATTTTTATGCATTCAGGTAATATTTATGCATTATATGCATTCAGGTAATAATGCATGCGATGTCCATTAAGTTTCTACACATAAATAAGTATTCTTTTATCTGTACACAACTGGTAAAATGAAAATGCATGCTATACACACACACACACACAAACACACACACACTATGATCTTGTTTGAGGTTTATTAGAACACACACACACACACACACACAAATGTACATACATACCCTGGAAGTTATTTTTTAAAGTCATCTGTAAATTGATAGAGTATACTTCCATTGGCATATGGAACAATTCCTATTAAAATGGGATTTCTTTAAGGAGATGCATGTGCAAAATCTGAAAGTTCTATTGAAGGAGCATTACAAAACAAACATGAGGATAATGTGGCATGAGCTGTTCTTTAAGACTATGATGATTCCATGCTATTGAAAATCGGGAAGGTCATTATGCACATTTAAGCAAAGACATGGACATTGCTTGTGAACGAACAAGGGAAACCTATTGTCTGAAAGTAGTCCAAGGAGACAAAGAATGTAGACACAATCCTCTCTTTTCCCATGACCGCAATACAAATTTGATTACAGTGTATTATTGGCAGCCTGAATTCAAGAGAAAGTTTTGTTCTCGCTGTGCCTGGCATAACTATTTCAGGCCTGGCCTCTTCCATTAATTTGTTTAGTTTGGTTTGTTATCATGAATTCAAGCTTTTGCAAAAGATTTCATATCTGTGAAGTAAAGAGGATCAGGACATACATAGCATTTTGTACTATTCTTAACACATTAGAGCAGTCTGAGTTTAACATGGGCCTTTTAAATAAATCCTGAGAATATTGAATGCCTTTGATATAAGCCTGATGAGTAAAGATACAGAGATAACTTTTCTTAATTCTTTAAAAATTTGTTTATTTTTGAGAGACAGAGTGAGACAGAGCATGAGCAGGGGAGGGGTAGAGTGAGGGGGAAGGGGACACAGAATCTGAAGCAGGCTCGAGGCTCTGAGCTGTCAGCACAGAGCCGCACAGCAGGCTCGAACTCACTGACCCTCAGATCATGACCTGAACCAAAGTCCGATGCTTAACCAACTGAGCCACCCAGGCTCCCCATGAAATAACTTTTATTTCATCTTTTTAAAATTATTTTTTAGGGGCGCCTGGGTGGCTCAGTTGGTTAAGCGGCCGACTTCGGCTCAGGTCATGATCTCTCGGTCCGTGAGTTCGAGCCCCGCATCGGGCTCTGTGCTGACAGCTCAGAGCCTGGAGCCTGTTTCAGATTCTGTGTCTCCCTCTCTCTGACCCTCCCCCATTCATGCTTTGTCTCTCTCTGTCTCAAAAATAAATAAACGTTAAAAAAATTTAAAATTATTTTTTAAATATAATTTATTGTCAAGTTAGCTAACATACAGTGTATACAATGTGCTCTTAGCTTCAGGAGTAGATTCCCATGATCCATCGCTTAAATACAACACCCAGTGCCTATCCCAACAAATGCCCTCCTCAATGCCCATCACCCATTTCCCCTCCCCCAGCCCCACCTATCAACTCTCAGTTTGTTCTCTGTATTTAAGAGTCTCTTATGGTTTACCTCCCTCTCTGTTTGAAACTATTTTTCCCCTTCCCATCCCCCATGGTCTTCAGTTAAGTTTCTCAAATTCCACATATAAGGAAAAATATACGGTATCTGTCTTTCTCTGACTGACTTATTCCACTTAGCATAATACCCTCCAGTTCCATCCATGTTGTTACAAATGGCAAGATTTCATTCTTTCTCATTGCCAAGTAGTATTCCATTGTATATATAAACCACATCTTTATCCATACATCAGTTGATGGACATTTAGGCTCTTTCCATAATTTGGCTGTTGTTAAAAGTGCTGCTATAAACATTGTGGTGCATGTGCCCCTATTCATCAGTACTCCTTTGGATAAATTCCTTTGTACTAGGATAAATTCCTAGTAGTACTATTCTGGGTTATAGGGTGGTTCTATTTTTAATTGTTTGAGGAATCTCCACACTGTCTTCCAGAGCAGCTGCACCAGTTTGCCTTCCCACCAACAGTTCCCATTTCTCCATATTCTCACCAATATCTGTTGTTTCCTGAGTTGTTGATTATAGCCAGTCTGATTGGTGTGAGGTGGTATCTCAGTGTGGTTTTCATTTGTATTTCCCTGATGTTGAGCATCCTTTCATGTGTCTGTTGCCCATCTGGATGTCTTCTTTGGAAAAGTATCTATTCATGTCTTTTGCCCATTTCTTCACTGGATTATTTGTTTTTCGGGTGTTGAGTTTGGCAAGTTCTTTATAGATTTTTGATACAAACCATGTATCTGATATGTAATTTGAAAATATCTTCTCCTATTCTGTCAGTTGCCTTTTAGTTTTGTTGATTTTTTCTTTGCGTGCAGAAGCTTTTAATCTTGATGAACCAATAGTTCACTTTTATTTTTATTTCCCTTGCCCTCAGAGATGTGTTGAGTGAGAAGTTGCTGCGGCTGAGGTCAAAGAGGTTGTTGCCTGCTTTCTCCTTTAGGGTTTTGATGGTTTCCTGTCTCACAATTAGGTCTTTCATCCATTTTGAGTTTATTTTTTGTGTATGGTGCAAGAGAGTGGTTCAGTTTCATTCTTCTGCATGTTGCTGTTCAGCTCTCCTGGCACCATTTGCTGAAGAGACTGTCTTTTTTTTTTTCCCATTGGATATTCTTTCCTGCTTTGTCAAAGGTTAGTTGGCCATACATTTGTATTTCATCTTCACATTATTAACATTAGAAGCTAAAATACCATAGTAAGAGAGTGGCTACTACTTATAACACTGTTGTTTAATAATGATCTAAAGTACACATATAAATGGTTATAAGTCTAGACTCTGGAGGCAGGCTTAGCAGACATATTTCTTTTTTCCAAGAATTCATTTCTGGAAGCCTTTGTCCCAGGGGATCCTGAATCTCCCACAACACTTTGAACCTTGTAGTATGAGTGCATGTCTACCTGTCTGCATTTATTCCTTGAAGGAAGGAAAGACCTGAGGACAGAGATTCTGTCTTACCTACCATTGCTTACAAAGCAACTAGTACCGTATCTGACTTGTGGTGGCCATTCAATAAATATTGTTAAGTTACTGAAGGGAAGGCTAAGTGGATGAAGAAATAAATGGTGTGACAATATATTTATAAAAACTTCATGAATTTTATCCTATAGCAAAAAACAGAGATTTAATTAGTGGTACACAAGGTAACGTGCACATTTTCTCCATTTTGTAAGAGATCTTGTGAATCCATAAACACTTGTATTATGAAAAATGAGTTATTTGATTTCTCCAAATATTTTTGTGAATATCATCAGTTATTTGCTTCTCTGTAACCAATCATGCCAGGACACAGTGGCCTAAAACAACTGCCTCTTCACAATCATGTAGGTCAGCATCTTGTGCTGGACTCTGTTGGCCTGTGATGCTGCTGTCTTCTGAGTCCTTCAAGAAGCCCAGTTACTTAGCAAGCTCAAATGAGGCTGCATGTTCTAAGATGGTTTCTTCATACATGTGTGTGTGGCAGTTGGGTATGGTTATTGGTGGGACTACATGTTTATAGTAGTTCAATGCAGGCTTATTTACCTGACACAAGAATTTCCAGCAGCAAGTAAGGACATGTCCCACAGCATGGATGCCTGACAAATCTCTACTTGTGTCTGGTTGCTAATGTTCTTTTGGCCAAAGTAAGTTCTAGGGCTAAGCCCAGAGTCAGGGTCAGAGGGTCATGAACACCATAATTGTGATTTGCTGTGGGGGCATTGCTGTACAATCTAATACATGAAATACACCATATTGGCAAATTGATCATCATAGAAACAACAGAGTACACAGCCTGAACCGTATCTGGCAGTGAAATCATGGCTCATTCACACTAGGTTCTATTCAGGAATAAAAGAACAAGGAAACAAGGTGAAAAATCTTCCAATTATTTCCATGTATTGGACCAGGACTTTTAGCAAACCATTATAAACCACATTTTTTACTGGAAATATAATTGGATGCCTAATTGGAATACTTTTCAATTCAGCTAGATTTTTTAAAGTACTTATGCAACATAACCTAATTATCAGGCAATCCCTGACTTATGTATATTTCATCAATTTGTTCATTACTTATGTGTAGTCAACCCGAGATGCATAACTGCTGGAACCCCTCTAAATGTATTATCTCCCCTAAGGACTTCTATTCATGCCAGGAAATCCTTCTCCTCCCACTCTTTCCACAGATTGGTTTAGGTAAACCCCAATAATTCTTTATGTCAGCTTTCCTCTGAGAAACCATCCACCAAACAAGAGCAGTGTCCTCCCTTATTATCATACACACCATCCAGCCCCTTCCTTATGATATGACTTTAGCCATACATAACTTAGTCAAGTGGGTGTGTGTTCTCCCTCTACTTAAAAGCATGCTCCTTAAAAGAAAACCATATTTTGTTTACATTAACCCCCCGGCACCTAAAGTAGGTGCTCAGTAAGTATTTACATGTTGCAAACATTTATTATTAATTCAGATAGATATTGGATATTTGAATGCAAGGCTGTGAATCTTTGCATCCTCAGAGCCTAACACAAGCAGTCAGTGCCTATCAGAAGCATTCAGTAAACATTTATTAAACTAAATTTAACTATTATGGATTTGATAGGCTTTTTAGTCTTGTGTAATACCCTGACTACCACATCCAACATTGTTCCTAGAGGGAAAATATGTTCTGAGTTCTACACATCTTCTAGCAAATGAACTTTTGGAACTCAATCTGTTTGTAAGTTAGAGGACTGACTGCTATGCAAAAATACATATGATAATTGCTTATCAAGTCAGTTTTTCAGATGTTCCATTTTATGACGGAATAATGTAGACTACTGTGCACTGCTTCCTCTATTATTACTCTTTGTCTTAGAGGGGGTATGAAACATTTTAAAACAACCTGAGAGCTAAAGAGATTATTGAGTATAGGTTGTTCTAAGAAAAATATCTTTATAATAGAATTAGGTTATTTAAGAATATCGTGATTCTACCCGTAAAAGGGTCATGATTTACAAACTGCCACACAGATGTGAAAAGGATTGTTTTTTTTGTAGTGTTGAGTTCACCTTTACACTGGAAGCCATCATCTGCCTAGAGAAGGCCATTTTTTTTAGCCTATGTGTTACCATCAGTCTACTCTGTGACTTCTCATCCGAATTCACTTATATACTTAGTTATCATGAAGCAAAGTTTTATTTCTTTCGGAGTATATGCATAGCCTTTCTGAAATTCTTCACCTTCTTTCTTCTCTTGTTTATTCTCAGTAGGAGTTAAACTCCTGAGATGGAAGGTAGGGGATAATACAATGTTCTAGTGTCAGAAAAGCAGCTCTGTTGGAGAAGATCATTGACTCTCAGACCCCATCTCTGCTGAGTGTAGCTTGGCTATGACAGTCATTGGTTCTCCTGCAAGGTGTGACAGGCCTCTTCTGGCCTCGGTGGCTGATGATCTTGAATCTTGCCTTTATTTACTGAGAAAAGTTGCTGTATTCCATGTCTCCCTCAATTCGAACTTGGGTTTTGCTCTGTCCTCTTGTCTTCTCAGGATTGCCACCACCTTATGTAGACCACTAAGCTTCTGACAGATTTTTATTTATCGTGCCAAAGTATGTAAAATCTGTATGCAGATTACCAGCTATTGCCATCCTACAGATAGATCTTGGGCTGAGAGTAGGACACCCTGTTTCAGAGTCTCTCCTGCAGTTCAGAACGGGAAGAGAGATTAAAGCTTCACTGCTAATTTTTCCCTGATCTTCATTCAGAGTTTTCTACTATCTTGTTTATGTCTACTCATGTATGCAAATATTTGGGCTACAGTGTCAGAAAATGTGTTTCTATGCCTGTACTCACCCTACTCTTGTTAATTTCCAGTTTCTCTGCATCTATACTACAAAAATAAACAAAAGTCTAATTAAATCAATATTGAAGATGACACAAAATGCTAAAATATCCTCAATTTATAAAAAAATCTTGATATCAAAACTAGACAAAGATATTACAAGAAAATCTACAGACCAATTACATATCATAAACAAAGATAATAAAAGATAAAAATTGCAGTTTGCTAAAATTCTCTAGATATGCTACTGAAATCCGCTCATATATGATTTCAGTTATCCACAAAATAATTAGCATACCATTGATAAGTATGGTTTATGCAAGAAATGCAAGGATATCACAATATTTGAAAATCAATCATTATAAATGAACAGAATAAAAGGAAAAATAATACAATCACCTTCAATGATGCAGAAAAACACATTTGAACTATTCTATATCCATTACAGAGAAAAACTTTCAGCAACCTAGAAATGCAAGAAAGTCCTTCAATCTAATAAAGCCTATCTATGAAAAAGCAAAAAACAAAACCAAAAACTTGAGTTCGTATCAGTCAATACATTCTTCTTAAGATCTAGAACAAGGCAAGAATACCAACTCTCATCACATCTATTCCATTATGTAGCGGATATCCTGCTGATTTCAAGTTGTCAAGAAAATGAGATAAATGGCATGAAGTTTGGAAAATAAGAAATAAAGCAGTCTTTATTTGCAGACTACATGTGCAGGGAAATATGAAGTCCTAAGAAATCTACAAAAACCTCCAAAAGAATGGACATAACAGTGACTGGAACAAAAACAAATTTTGTAAAGTAACCTAATAAAAGGTCGAAGAGAGAAATCTATTGCATTTCTATGTACTATCAACTAACAACTGGAAATTTTATTATTTTTTGGAAATTACATTATTAAAACTATATCAAAATGGCATTAAAATGAAAACACTTAATAATAAATTTGATCTTTGCAATAGACCTATATGCAGTTGGTACTATTTTGATCAAAGAGAAAAAACCTGAGGCATAAATGAAAATTGTCATGTAATGTTTCACCATGTTAGGAGTTTTATTCACTCAGTTTCCCATAGAGGATACATGAAGCAACCAAAAGTGAAATCAAGTTAAAGAAGAATTATCAGTGAAATAGAGTGTTTACATTAAGCTTACCTTTTAAATTCTAGACTCTAGAATTGTACTGGTTGACTCAGAATTGTACCTTGAACAACCTATGGTGTATTTCACCCTGAGTTTTAGCTCAATGTAGGATTTCCTTGACTAAATAAATTGATGGCAGGCTATGAAGGCTAATTTTAAATTTCTGAGGAATTTTCTTGATTTAATTGTTATTAGTATTTCTGGCAATAATGTGTATGTTTGTGTAAATCCTTCAAATATACATGTGTTCAGTTCTACTGTGTGTACTTACTGTGAGTTCACCACTTTAAGTATTTTTTAAACGTTATAGATTCATCTTAACTTAATCTTTGAAATTAGATATATTAACATTTTGTTTTAAATTCTGCCCTATAAAAGGCATATTTTACAAGTATTTTATTCTAAATGTGATTGTTTGTTAAATTTTAGCACCCACATGATATATCAAGAGATTAGCAATATATTTTGCTGAAGCTTTACATATTAAACTGCCCAGAGTTCATATAAGATGGCCAATAATGTAAAACCATGTCTAAGTAATAAAATTAAGTCATTATTAGTAAGTACACTTGACTTGAGATGGAAGATGCGTTAATGGCTGTTAAATGAGCTATAATGTATAAAGATTTATATTATGAAAGGTGTTTAAATGATTTCAGGGATAAATATTACAACTAACAGAATCATGAGTCTCAATTATAATGCTGTGATTTTCCAAGATAACTTTACACAGCAGTAGAACTAACTCTTAAAGGAATTTTCCTTTGTGGGTTGAAAAAATGACTTATTAGCAAATAAACAAGAGGATTTTTGGGCCTGTCATTTTCCAAATGAAAACACACTTTATATTTCAAAATAGCATATCATTATATACTGAGACTATAGTAAATAGTCCCCACGTTGAGTTCATTACACTCTGGATGTTTTAGAAAATGCACTTAAAACCTACTTTCCAATTTAGATAAGTTCTAGTAATGGTAGAGATTTTATTAGATTTATAATTGTACTATAACTACATATTTGTATTTCTAAAATTATTTTAATATTAGAGATTAAAATCACAGAACACTATTACTTCATATGAATTCAGTCAAAACAATTTAAAACTATTTATCAACATCTTCAGGTAGGCATTTCCTACATTACTCCCTTCTTGCACTCTGCCCTTTGCATTGTCATGTTATTGGACGATCAGAGACATATCACCAGGTAGTGCTCTCTTAGGGTTGCATTGTATACCCGAAAACAACATGGCCTTCCCATCCCAGTTTGGCCTCATACTAGCTGTGTCTTTCAGTACAATATTCTAATCAAGAAATGTGCATATTAATACCTCTAGGAGGACAATTTTATCCAAATTTCTTCTACCAACATTTCTCGCTCTTGTCAAGCCTTGTGTTTTCTTTGTTCATTGGGCAACTACATTACATTCTGGCCTTTGAGATTTATCCTTAGTGCAGACCAATGCAAATGCAGTGTTTCCAGTTCCCAGTTTCTCACTTTCCTGAACATATGGGATTTTACTACAATAAATAAATAAATAAATAAATAAATAAATAAACAAACAAATATTTATTTTTTAAAAGGGTGGGGAAGGGAGAGAGATTCTTTTGCAGAAAAAGATGATTATAAAAATTGATAAAATACTTTTTGGGAAAAGTACACATAGACATAATGTTACATATAATGTCACAGACCTCCCAGAGTCTTTATCATATTACAAAGTCGTGCAGAGTCCTAGCATTGCCTTGCAAGCATAATCCATGATGTGGTTCCTGTTATATTTTAAAGGAAGAAATGAAAGCCCATTGGTCATCTGCTCTTTGCTTTTAGTACTAAATTTACCATATTTCACCAGTCATTCTGACCCTTTCTCATTCTCTGTGAGAAATGTTGAAAACGAGTCACTTAAATCATTTGCTTTTCTAAACTAGGCATGGTATATGTTGGGAATTTGATCACAATTATTTCATAGATTTCTTACAATGCTTTAATAAAATTATGGAGAAATTGCCTTTTCTACTGCCTGCCAGATAATAGGTCTTAAATCAATGTTAGTCACTACAGCCCTTATTGTGCTGTTTCCTCCTTTATTGCTATTATTATTATTATTATGTTCAGTCAAGACTTTTTCTCATTTTATTGCTTACATCTTTATTTGGTAAGTTTACTATCATCTTTTAGTGTGACAGTGAAAATATCCTGGTGTGATATGTACTCTCACTTAAATATTTACGTCTCTAAAGATCCTAGAACACAAACCCATGGAGCTGGGGAAAGAAAAGACAGCTTTTTTAGCTCTTCATCTGCACCATTTCTTCACAAATTTTTACAAATTTCCTTAATTTAAGAACACCCTTTAAGATAAGGGAGAAAATGTTTTATGTTTTTTTCTAACCAAAATAAGCCTCTCTCTTCCTTTACTGTACATGTTCCTCCCTGAGTTAATCGCACAGGCATTTATACTCTTCAAAAAATATATAATGAAACTTCATGTGTATTGAAGCCTATTCTGAACACAAATAAAATCATTTCAATGTACAAAGTTGATAATAAAATGTATCATCCTATCCAAATCATGCTGAATTTTCAATGCTACTTTATTTTTTTAATGTTTATTTATTTTTGAGAGACAAAGAGACAGAACATGAGTGGGGAGGGGCAGAGAGAGAGGGAGACACAGAGACTGAAGCAGGCTCCAGGCTCCGAACTGTCAGCACAGAGCCTGACGAGAGGCTTGAACCCACTAACTGTGAGATCATGACCTGAGCTGAAGTCTGACGCTTAACCGACTGAGCCACCTAGGCGCCCCATGATGCTACTTTCGTTACATTTTGTTCTGGAGAAATCAACACTAAGCTTCTAGGTAAAAAATAGTTCACAGTAAATATGTGTATTTTGCATGGAATGATAAAGTAAATTTTTAGAAATGGGAATTACAAAACTAGTGTAAATGTGTGACACAAGTGAACAATTTCAAATTTGGGGTGTTAAAAACTAAATCTATAAACATAGAAAGTCAGGAAGACATTTTAGACCATGCTCAGAGAAAATGATAGATCCGCCATTTCTGTGTCAAAGTACAAGTGTAAATGAGGGCAACTACTTAGTATAAAAAGACAGGGGAATGTACTAGGGATGCTGTTCTCTCAGCATTGTTGCTGCTAAGCCAGCATACTTTTTCTTTTTTTAGCTTAGAAGACAATAGCTCTGATATAATTTTCTCTAAGCAACAACCTATCATCCTAATCCATCTAGATCGCTTTCTCAGAATATTACAAAATCATTTGAAAATATACATTGGGCCTTATGTTTTTTTACTGTAGCAAAATGCCAAGCACTTTCAAACGAGGAAGAGAAAAACAGTTATTTATTTCTAACTTATTGTTTTAACCATCAGTAACTGCAGCATCAGGGTTCATTAAACAATAGCTGGTTTTCTACAAATTCAGTGAAAATAATTTGAAATTCCTGTAATACTTTGTTTTGTTATACTGCATATTGGTTTCTACGAATAACTAAAAGAGACAAGCTAAAACAAAATCTAGGATAATGGTAAATAAAGCAATTTGTTTCACAGTTCACTTAGATGGTGGAAATTCATACCAGAATACATTCTAGAAACTCATCAAAAATAAGCATATCCAAGCTTGGTAATTTCAATGTGGCATATTTTCATTTTAATAGATTTTTATTAAATTCATAAAAGTTAATGGACTAGGGATTAAGTCATTATGAACTCTGTCCCAATTGTCTATTATTAATAGCATCACAATAGCGGTGCCATTGTTAAATACTTTCATTCTAAATGCCTTGTTTTAGTCAGTCATGATTTTTCATCTCAGAGTTGCTATTCCAACAATTCTTCCAGATGATTATGTTTCTTGCTTTGAGTCTCCAAGTTTACAGAAATCTCAAAGCTTTGATGTTCATATGGTACATTACAACAAAAGAATGTGATGTAATATTGCAAAAAATAAAAACATGTGAAGCTTCATTTTGTCCTTATAGGTTAGAGAAACATTACCAACCACACTACTAATACTCCAGTTTTACACAGAATTAAGGGATGATCTCTTTAAAATGAGAACCTAAACTAACCTTCTTCACAAATATGTTTTGTCTAGACGCTCTTGTTTGCAAATCGATAAAATAAAAATGTCATTTTGGTTTCAGATAAAATTAAAAATTAAGTTTGTATTCAAGATGCCCTCTAGTTTTCAGAACCACACTTTTAATTAGCCACACGTGGTCACCATTACCCCATCTACATCATGTTCTGAGATACACATGGATTGCTGATGGAATCTTTCTTCCAGTGAAGTATATCTATTAGGTAGCTCATCTGTTCAAGTATCACTTGCCAATGATATAATCCAATAAATTAATTTATTTTATGGCTCTCAGATTTTTTTATTTTGAACTGTACCCTTGTGGCGATGATGCTTTTTCTTAGAAAGCTTTAATTGAATTGAGATGGGTCAAGGAGGAAGTTCATTATTTGCAAGTAATTTGTGGTTGGGTTGTGTACACATCCCTGCTCCTTAAATCTAAACTACTACACTTATTTGTTCATAAATGGATTTTTTTTGCTGAATTTGATAGGAATAGCTGCTTTAATGGCTTAAAGACATCTAACTGTGAATGTATTTTAAAGTAATATTTGACATAAGACATATAACATCAAGAAGGCATGCTTTTGGAAGCCTAATACAGTTGGGAGGCCTGATTTGGATGCCCACATAGATTTTCTTCCACTCCAAGAACTCAAAGGACGAGTCCCGAGGCAACTTACTTAACTCTCGAATTTGAGAGTTCAAGTCCTCTCGGCAAGATTAACTTTGTCCTTCTGGGCAGAGGCATTATAATAGCATCTTTTATTATGGAATCGCATAACACTTTTTGACATACCATTCATCAAATAATAAAATAGGAACCACATTTGTACTATAATCTTAACTGTGCATATAGAGCTTTTGTATTAGTCTACAATATGTCCTGAAGCTAAATTTGATTACTGTTCCTCTAGCAAGATGTTTAAACTAAGTTGAATTATGTAGAGTTGTACTTATGGCTTAAATGGCACTCTCCTGTGTAATGTAAATAAAGTAGCCACTGTAGTGTACAACTATATGCATTTAAGAAAGAATAACATCAGATTATTTAATACCCAAAGGTTTAATGTATCTTTTTCTGGGAAATCCCTGATGCATTTAAAATTTTTCATTGTCATATCAATAATAAGTATTATCTAAACCAAGCTTGAAGATTTTAAACTGAAAATAAGGCCATGCATTTTTAGCCCATGTACAGTTCAGATTTCTTCATCCCTTGACCCTTAAAGAAAGCATTGTAGATGGGAGAACAAATTAAAAGTAGTATAAATGTATACTGTAAGATACATAAAGGACTCATTATGCTGAAAAGGTAGTGGATTAAAATATAAATAGGTCTTAAAAGAATTCATACAAATTTATGACTAATAGATACATACATGATGGGTTCTTAATGGAAAGTTTAGGATGGTAAGGGTGAGCAGATAAAATGTAGAGACTGTCCTTCTATGATCTAACCCTAGATTCCTATTCTGGACCAGTTATAACATTCCTGAAACTTTTTTTTTTCCCAAGAATGGTCATTCAAAAATAATTGATCATTGCATATTAACTTATAAAATTTAAATTGAAGTGATGGAAATCAGAAACATAATTCTTTGGCCTTCTGTCCTTTATTACCTCAATTAAGATACCAGAAAAATTCTCAAAATACTTAAGGTTAAAAAAGAACAGATTATGCAGTAACTTTGGAAAACATCAACAAAAACAGTATACATGTACATCAATAGTTTTAGATGAAATTAACAATTTAAGGAAATAGATTTTATAGAGAGAGAACAGAATGCATAATGCAGAGATTCAACTAACGGTTAATCCATAACTAATATGTGTCTGCTACATAATTTCTAAATATTTGATATATACCCTCTCCAGTGTCATAGCATTAAAGGCAGTAAGTCAGACTCCAAATTGTTAAATTTATTTAGAAACTTTAATTTATTGTCAAAATAATTCACAGGTTAAAAAGTGTGGTGGCAACATATGAGAGATTTATGATCTTAATTAAATCTATTTATAAAACAAATTGTGCATACACACATCTTCTCAAGAATCCAGGAAAAAAATTACCAAACCAAGGCAAATGTAGTAGAGTAAAATATATTTTTAATTAATATTAATTAAAAAAAAGCAATTAATTATATATAACTTTTTTGGAAAAGACAAAATAGAACTGAGAGCATCAGGTGTGTGTGTGTGTATATATATATCTATATATATATCTATATATCTATATATATATCTGTGTGTGTGTGTATTTTTCATTTGAAAGAAAAATATACTTTTAAAATTAATAACTCAGACTGTTATGTTTTAAAATATATTTATAATTAGAGATAGAACATAATTTATTTAAAATAAATATTTGGAGAAAGACAGAATTGTGGGGTGTCGAATAATCACCTTTCATTTTGTATTCTCTATTTACATTTTAGTCCAAGCTGGCATTGTTTCTACTAAAATAATTTAATCAAGAACTTTATATGTCTCACATTTATTTTATTGAAGTCCACTCCGTTAGAGCAAAGTCACACTCACATATCTTTTCCAGATGTGTGGTCCTGCTGAAATACCTGAAAGACAATGTCCTTAGGCTTTGTAGAAGTCCTGTGTCCTCATTTTCATTTACTTAACATTTCCTACCTCAGTTGATCTCTCTCATGTTCCATGTGTCTATATGCAGCAGGAAGAGTGACCATCTCTAATACTTTTCCAGGAAATCTGATTAGGTATATGACCAAGCTTACCACTTACAGGTTCTGCCTTCTGTGTAACTGCAGGAGTCAACTGCACTAAGTATTCTGTCACTTCATCACAAGAATCCCTCTAACTCCAGTTTTTAATAACATGTTCCTTACTTCCTTCGGAGCCCTCACCCACCGTATCTTTATCTGAAGATTTTCCCTAACAATCTGCTCAAGGCACCTTAAGTTTTCTCTATCATGCTCTTGAAAATTCTTCCAGTCTTCACCCACTTACAGTTCTAATACCACTTCTACATTTGTATATACTTTTTACAGAATCACCTATATTGGTTTTCTATTGTTGTGTAACGAGTTACCACAAACTTAGCAACTTAAACCAATACCCGTTTATTTTCCCACAGTTTCTATGGGTCAGGAGTGGATGCACGGATTAATTAGGTTGTTGGCTTCAGGGTTTCGCCAGGCTGTAATAAAAATATCAGCTGGGATGGGTTTTTAGGCGGAGGGTCACTGAAGAGTCAATTTTGAAGCTCACTTAAGCTGTTGGCAGAATTCATTTTCAGGTTACAGGACTGAGAGCTTCAGATTTAGGCTGGCTGTTAACCAAGGGCCACCTAAGCTCTTAGAGGTCGTCATGGTTTTCAACCATGTGGCCCTTTCTTAAACTTGGCAGCTTGCTCTTTCAAGGACAGCAAAAGAGTGAGAGTCGTCCCAAAACAAAATCTTGTATGATGTAACAAAATTATGGGAATGACATGCTATAAGCTTTGCCATATTCTATTGGTTAGAAACAAGTTATAGTTCCCACCTACACGAAAGGGGAGGGTACTAGACCAAGGCATGAACACCAAGAGGGGGTCATGGGTCACCTTAGAGTCTGTCATCCACATTGAACTAATATACATATATATTTTATCAACAGAATAGACAGTATCTTTCATATACATATCCATATATAGGCTCATATATTTTAACTAGGTAGACTTTCAAGGATTTGGACTAATATTTTAAAGTCTTCTAATATATTGAAGTGTGTCATAATTTTACTATATTTTCTCAGGTTCTACTTTACATCTTAATACTACTCTTTTTTCTTAAAATTTTTTGAATGTTTATTTATTTACTTTTGAGAGAGAGAGAGACAGAGCTTGAGTAGGGGAGGGGCAAAGAGAGATAGAGGGAGACACAGAATCTGAATCACGCTCCAGGCTCTGAGCTGTCAGCACAGAGCCTGATGCAGGGCTCAAACTCATGAGCTGTGAGATCATGACCTGAGCCGAAGTCGGACTCTTGACCAACTGAGCCACCCAGGCACCCCAATTTTAATATTATTCTATTAGATTCACATGAATTTGGGAAAGCTATATCTTTATTATAGATTATAAATTTGATAAATATTCCCTTTATATCATTTAATGCTTTTGTTGAATTCAAACTTGTCTAATATTAATGACAGAAATATACTTATTTTCTCTCCTTCCTTTTATTTCTTCTCCCTTTCTAAGCATCAATCTGGGATACTCAAACTCATGACATCTTGTATTAGACACAAGAACATGAAACTTTAAAATCTTTTTTAGCTATTTCTGAAGTGCATGTCTGTCTTAGATCTGTTATGATAAAGAATGAACAATGAGAGACATAAATTAAAATTACCAAAGCAGGGATTATTATTTAACCTCTTAGTGTCATATATTACATAAATATATGTTCTCAATATATAACATCCTTTCATTCCTGTATTAAATATTTATAGTTACAGTGAAGTGATATTTAATCTTGAATTACTTGGGATTGTTTGTTGCAAGAAACACAAAGTTTTTTTTATTTTAGGCAAATAAAATGGGAATATAATAATGATACTGGCTATCTCATGAAGGTCAAGACTAATAATGCAGCTAGATCATGAAGAGAAATGGGAATGGAAACTAGAGAAACATCAGGGAGTCAAAGAAGGTACTTCTTGTTTTACTTTTGATATGTGTTTATTTTGTTCATTAGATTTTAGTTCAATCTATATCCTGCTTCACATGGCAGAATATGAACATTAAAAAATACTAACTTTTTTAGATCAAAGCACATGGGAGGACTACAAACTTTACTCAGATAAACTCCAAATTTCAGAAAAAAAAATCTGATTAGTCTAGCCCACTTGTAGAGAAATCAATTCAGGCTAAACTTTTAGTCCATTTTGGTAATTCATTTTCATTAAAATCATACACTTCTTCAACTTCTAGGAATGTGTATATTATTAAACAGTTATTCATAAAATTATTTAATACCTGCATATTGTTTTGTCTCAAATATCACTAAAAACAAACTCTCCCCCTTCCTTTGTGAAGACACTTTTCCAAGGGTTTTTTTGATCTGAGAAAGAGAAAAGCAGCCCCAACATCCATGAGCTAGTCAAGTACAATCAGCCAGGCTTTGGTATTGATGTGAGCTAGCATAGCACTCACTCACCTCTAGTTCTAGGTGCTCTCCTGTTAAGCATAAACAATTTCATGAAACATAAATATCAAAAAAGGCCACTATGTGACCATGATGGATCAAGACAAAGACAAAGCAGGGGCGCCTGGGTGTCTCAGTCGGCTAAGCATCTGACTTTGGCTCAGGTCATGATCTCGCCATTTGTGAGTTCAAGCCCTTTGTAGGGCTCTGTGCTGACAGCTCAGAGCCTTGAGCCTGCTTCAGAGTCTGTGTCTCCCTCTCTCTCTGCCCCTCCCCAACTTGTGCTCTGTCTCTCTCTATCAAAAATAAATAAAATGTAAATATATATATATGACAAAGACAAAGCAACTCGATAATCTCGTCTGAACGTAAAGAAACAAGACTATTGTCGAAAATGCAAAACAATTAAATATACATTTATCCTGATGAATATGAGTAACTACTGGCTCTTTACTAATTATAGCTTTAACCTTGTGCTTCTAATAGATAAAATTTGTTAAAATAAACAGGTACGGAATTACAGGTGTACCTTGGAGAAATTGTGGGTTCAGTTTCAGACCACTGCAATGAAGTATTACAATAAAGTGAGTCAAATGAATTATTTGGTGAATATGAAAGCTAACATTATATTGTAGTTGATCAAGTGTGCAATAGCATTATGTCTAAAAAATGTACATATCTTAATTTAAAAACACTCTATTGCTAAAAATTGCTAACCATCATCTGAGCTCTCAGTGAGTCATAATCGTTTTACTAATGGAAGATCTTGCCTCAGTGTTGATGGCTGTTGACTGATCAGGGTGAAAGTTGCTGAAGGTTGGGGTGTCTGTGGCAATTTCTTAAAATACGACAATAATGAAGTTTGCTGCATCGATTGGCTCTTCCTTTCACAAATGACTAATTTGTTGTAAGTGATGTTGTTTGAGCATTTTACTCACCTTTTTTTTTTTCTTTCAATATAGGAGTCGGTCCTCTCACAACCTGCCACTGCTTTATCAACTAAGTTAATGTAATATTCTAAATCTTTTGTTGTCACTTCAACAATCTTCACAGCATCTTCACCACGAGTAGACTCCATCTGAAGAAATCACCATCTTTGCTCATCCATAAAAAGAAACCATCATGTGTTAAAATTTTATCACGAGATTGCAGCAAATCAAACCCATCAGAAAAATCACTGTCTGTGGCAGCTATAGTCTTAGGAAATTTATTTCTTAAATAATAAGACTTGAAAGTCAAAATTACTCCTTGATCCATGGGCTGCAGAATGGATGCTGTGTTAGCAGGCATGAGAACATTAATCTTGTATATCTCCATCAGAACTCTTGGGTGACCAGGTACATTGTCAACGAGCAACAGTGTTTTGAAAGGAACCTTTTTTGTTTGTTTGTTTGTTTTCCCCTCAGCAGTAGATCTTAACCTATTTAATAAACCATGTTGTAAACAGATGTGCCCATCTAGGTTTTGTTTTTTCACTTATAAAGCACAGGCAGAGTAGACACAGTGCAATTCTTAAGGTCCCTAGGATTTTCAGAATGATAAATGAACACTGGCTTCAACTTAAAGTCCCCAGCTGCATTCACCCATAATAAAAGAGTCACCCTGTTCTTTGAAGCTTTGAAGCCAGACATTGACTTCTCCTCTTTAGCTATGGAAGTCTTAGATGGCATCTTCTCCCAATATACAAATGTTTTGTCTACATTGAACAGTCTGTTGCTTATTGTGGCCACCTTTATTATCTTAGGTAGATATTTTGGATAACTTGCTGAAGTTTCTATATCAGCACTTGCTGTTTCACTGTGCACTTTTATGCCATGACGATAGCTTCTTTCATATACCAACATCTGCTAGCTTCAAACTTTTCTTCTGCAGCTTCGTCACCTCTCTCTCAGCCTCTATAGAACTGAACAGAATTAGGGCCTTTCTCTGGACTAGGCTTTGGCTCAAGGAAATATTGTAGCTGGTTTGATGAGACCACTAAAATTGTCTCCCTACCAGCAATCTGGCTGTTTTGCCTTCTTATAATTCATGTGTTCATGGGAGTAGCATTTTTAATTTCCTTCAAGAACTTTCCATTGTATTCACAACTTGGCTGTTGGCACAAGAGATCTAACTTTCAGCCTATCTCGGCTTTCAACATGCCTTCCTCACTAAGTTCATCATTTGTAGCTTTTGATGTAGAGTGAGATATGTGTGATTCTTCCTTTTGCTTCAATACATAGAGGCCACTGTAGAGTTCTTAATTCATCTAATTTCAATATTCTTGTGTCTCAGGGAATAGGGAGGCCCAAAGAGAGGGAGAGAGATGGGGGAATGGCTGGTCAGTAGAGCAGTCAGAACATAAGCAACGTGTATCTATTAAGTTTGCAGTATTATATGGGCAAAATTTGTGGTGTCCTGAAACTATTAAAATAGCAACATCAAATATCACTGATCACTGGTCACCATAACAAATATAATGATAATGATAAAGTTGAAATATTATGTAAATTAACAAGATGTGACACAGAGAAACCAAGTGAGGATATGCTGTTGGAAAGACTTGCTCAGTGCAAGGTTGCTATTTACTTCCAACTTGTAAAAAATTAAGTATCTGCAATGTGCAGCAGATAAAGCACAATAAGACAATATATGCCTGTACTCCAACTTTCTGACAGTCCCACTTCCTTAAATCCCTTCTCCCCTACAAAAATCACCTAAAATGAGTCCAAATCCTTTCATAAGTTTTTTTTTTTTTTAACCCTCTTACTGAGATATTCTGTGGGTGAGCATTTTCCCTTGACACACAATTAATAAACATAACAATTACGGATATGTTTCTGGTGACATCTGGCTGGAGGGTAATTATAGAACCAATTTTGCAGTTAAATATTTCTTCTAGGGGAACCTGGGTGGCTCAGTTGGTTAACTGTCCGACTTCAGCTCAGGTCCTGATCTCGCAATTTGTGAGTTCAAGCCCCGTGTTGGAATCTGTGCTGACAGCTCAGAGCCTGGAGCCTGCTTCAGATTCTGTGTCTCCCTCTCTCTCTGCCCCTCGTGCACTCACACACTGTCTCTCTCCCTCTCAAAAATAAATAAACAAAAAAAATTAAAAATATTTTTTCTAATAAAAAGCCCATGAGGTGTCAGAGGAGACAGATTGAACATGAGATTAGATTAGAATCAGGGGCGCCTGGGTGGCTCAGTCAGTTAAGTGTTCCACTTCGGCTCAGGTCATGATCTCACAGTTCGTGAGTTCGAGCCCCGCGTCGGGCTCTGTGCTGACAGCTCAGAGCCTGGAGCCTGCTTCACATTCTGTGTCTCCCTCTCTCTCTGCCCCTTCCCTGCTCATGCTGTGTCTCTCTCTGTCTCAAAAATAAATAAACATTAAAAAAAATTAAAAAAAAATAGAATCAAATGGCCAGTTTCCATTTCTGAGTTTCTTTGTTTCCTTTTTCATTTATTTTCCCTTTCCTTCCTTCCTTCTTTCTTTTTCTTTTTTCCTTCCTTCTTTCTTGTTTTTCCCTCAATATTTTTGAGGATATCCCACCTGCTTGGGGCAACTATTTTCTTTATTAGTTTATTGAGAGTGAAAATACGCATAAAATAAACTACATCCATTTCAGTTGTACAATTCAATGAGTTTTGATGGCGATATATATCTATATCTATATCTATATGTAGATATAGATATAGATATATAGATACACACACACACACACACACACACACACCCACATCAACAACCACTACTAAGGATATAAGACACTCCCACAATCTCCAAAAGATTCCTTGTGACACTTTACAGTTTGTTATTTACCCACATCTGGTCCCAGGCACAACCAATCTGCTTTTTGTCATATTTGTGCCAAAAATTGGTGTGCATTTTCTAGCATTTAACATGTCTAAAATTTTTGTGCCTTGTTCCCTGCATTTGGTATAGCAATTCAGAGATTCATTCATGCTGATGTGCTTTTTAAAGAGACCACATACTTTTACATTCTCTTAAGCAGATTATTGGAGTATCATTTCCTCCACATCTTCACCAATACTTGCATTAAAAGATAAACTAGGGCATATTAAAATTTATAAGATTTTATTTGAGCCAATATCTATTCTAAGTGAGCAGTGCCAAACTGGAAGTGATTAGGAGGGCTCCACTCATAGGAGCTGCAAGAAAAACTTACATAGAAATAGTACAGAAGCAGAAAAGAAATTATTTGATGACCTATAGCTTAAAGCCTCATTGGCTGTTTGTGATTGACTGTCCTAAGCATTTTGATTTTGTAGCTTTGAGGCACTTACAGGATTAGATTTTGTTTTGCTTAGATAAGTAGCCACAGCATTAGAACTACCTCAGTCTAACAGCTTCCTTGTGTAATTAATTTAACACTTAACTATTGCCTACTTTGTATTTTTAGCTATTTTAATAAATGTGTATTTCATTGTGGTTTTAAATTACACTTCCCTAATGACCGAATGATTTTCAGCATCTTTTCATGTGTTCACAGCATTACGCTATCACTGTTTTGAAATGCTTTTTCATATCTTTTGCTAACATACTCTCAAGTTTTTGTCCTCCTTATTATGAAGGCATAAGAAGTGACTATATAGTCTGGTTACAAGTCCTATGTCAGTTATATGTATTGCGTCATATAATTATGTGACCCATTATGACACTTGCTTTTTCCTGTATTTCATTTTATATTTTGAAGATCAAATGGTTTTAATTTGGTAGACTCAAATTTATCATTTTTGTTTGTGTGTTAGTGGGTTTTTTTTTTTGTAACATCTAAAAATTTTTTGTCTAACTCACAATTGCAAAGTTCTTTTAATTTGTTCTAAGTAGCCAAGTTGGCTGGTTAAAAACTGTGCACTTACTTCTTTTCATTCTCTTAATGTCTTTAGGATTTTTTAACCCTTCTTCAATTACTGATAATGACAATTTGTGTTCTTCCTCTTTCTAATACAATTATTCTAGCTAAGTTTTCATTAATTTGTTGATATTTTCAATGAACCATATTCTGGCTTCATTAAAAGTCAAATATTAGAAATAACCCCAAATTAACAATAACTACCTTCACCAATAGAATAAGATAGATAAACTATTGTATTGTACCCATTCAGTGGAATACTGCTCAGCAATGAGAATAAAGAAACTACCGCCACACACCATGCACAAATCTTATATGTGTCTCTGTAATTAAGTTTCTCTTTTAGACACTAACAACATTCACAAGGTTTGTGTTATAGCGTGATTACATAAAAATACACAATAAGCACAATAAATGAGTAATATAAACTGGAAGGTAGTTAGTGCTAAGGAAAAAAAGAAGTCCATATGTAGTGATTTAAAAGGGATAGGGACTCCTGGGTGGCTCAGTTAAGCGTCCGACTTCTGCTCAGGTCATGATCTCATAGCTGGTGGGTTGAAGCCCTGCGTCGGGCTCTGTGCTGACAGCTCCGAGCCTGGAGCCTGCTTCAGATTCTGTGTTTCCCCTTTCTCTGCCCCTCCCATGCTCACACTCTGTCCTTCTCTCTCAACAATAAATAAACGTTAAAAAATAAAAAAAAAGTCTTGAAAGAGGTGAAGGACTCAGTCTGTTAAGCATCTGGGAGAAATATAATCCACAATAGAGAAAACAGCCAGTGCAGAGACTATAGGTGGGGAAATTTAATGGACATGTAGGAAACAAACTTGTAAGAGAGAAAATGAGCAAAAGAAGAATGAGAAAAAGCAAAGTTAGTGATAATATGGATTGATGGGTGGAGCGATGGAGACAGAAAGACAAGATATAGACGAATAGACATAATTACTACTTTATAATGGTTTGATTTTTGTTTTTTGTATATCCATGTTTACTTATAAGAAGTTAAAACTTCACACTCACAAATTCATATAATCCCAGGAAAAATATGAAATGTGTAAAAAGAGGCAACATAATTTCATAGAAAGCCAGAACATTAGGCTGGGGAAATTGGGTGAGATTTCATAAATAAGGACATCTAAGCATTGCTCTAAAAAGTAGGTAGTTTTTTAAAAGGGGAAACTAGGAGAAGGCAACTTGGGTGGTGGTTGGTGACTCAGCAAAGGTGTAAATGTGGGCAAGTTCAGGACATGGTTTGCCAACGAGCTTATACTTCATCCTGTCTAGACTGGGGAATAAGGGTGAGCTGGAAGGGGGTATTGGAAGGAAAGCATGAGAAAAGTCTTTAGGAGTTACTGTGGGCTTGGTAAGTGATACATATCATTTTATATGATCATCTCAGCAACCCTAAGATCCAGGTAGCATTGTGATCTCCTGCTACATAAAAAGCAACCCTCTTAACCCTATATAAGATGTGGCAATACAAGCAAGACTTA
The DNA here is from genome assembly GCF_018350215.1 of Panthera leo. NCBI lineage: Eukaryota > Metazoa > Chordata > Mammalia > Carnivora > Felidae > Panthera > Panthera leo. The sequence continues at coordinate 136,239,099 of NC_056686.1, forward strand.
GCCCCATCTGTCTCTAACTGTTGAGATTGCTATCTTAGCCATTGGGGATGTACTTTCTTAAATAGTGGAACTATAAACTCAAACTGAATTCCCAATTTTGAATAATATTAGTGCCATTGACAGTCCATTTTTATGAAAACAGAAGTGCCAGGTATTCATTTTATGTCTATTTGAATGCCCATCTCAAAGTGAAAAACTAATTTAACATATCCCTTATGTTTACACTTTTTACTAGTACAAATCACCTACATGGGAATCAAGTTGTTTTCAAATTGGCCTATGTTATATGCTAGCAAGAGATAGGTTTCCATGTCACTGTTATCTCAGGGAGTCAATATAATGAGCTAACAATTACGAATTAGGATGACAAGATGCAGAGACATTTTTCTAAGGAAATTCTGAAAACATCAGATTCACTTGTAATGAAGTCATATGAACTTCCTTATGGAAAACAAAATTTCATCTAGTTATTGACGGGAAATGCACATTTTTTAATAGTTAAAAATTACTAGTTAAAATATTCTATCTAGCAGGAAACAATTTTGAAACCTATTGTGAAGCTTGTAAATCAGAATAAAATATTAGCAAACTTTGTTTGCTTTACATTTGGGGCAATAAAAATGTCAAAAATAAAAAGAAGCAACTAGCAAAGACGAAGTTCAACTTTCCAACAAACTCTCCCTAGTTTTCAAAATCACACACAAATCCACATTTCAGGATAAAGTGTTCACAGATAATCAATTTTTATAGTTCATTCAGGTGAGTTTGGTTATATCAGCAAATTTGATGAAGTCCAATAAACTCTGACGAGGCAACACACTTTACTGTCAGTTTACTCCAAGAGAGCCTAAGCTCTACAGTTTTTGAAGTTGGCACTTCACTAATTGCAATCTTAATTGCTGTTGATTAGCTAATTGATATAAAAATTGAATCCATTTTTCATATCTGCAGAACTCTTAGTATGCCAATTCATCTCTGTTGGGTACTTTTAGACAAGGGACATCGAATCTAGCTGAAAAAGGAGAAAAGGTCTACTGTGGAATTACACAGATGATTTTATTTGTCTAAATCCTAAATATATACGTATACTAATATATATATTAGTCCTCAAATTTATTCATCTTTGTGTTACGCCATTTTTTGTCTTCTTTTATACAATGATTACATCTCATGTCGAGACAATTTCAATTCCAACTTCATCCATTAACTTTTAAATAATTTGTTTGATGTCGGGATATTCAACTCAAATTATTTTGGTGATTATCTGCTTCAGGAATTGTCAGATAATACTAATTTTTGGCTCCTGAATCCCCCTGGACAACGATTTATAGAACAATGTAATCCTACAAAAATCATACTGCTGGGGACTAATGTTGTTTAGAAATATGAATCTGGAGAATTTCCAAAGATTCTGCTGCTTCACCAGTCCATCTTATTCTGTCACTGACAAAAGAAAATAAAGGCACAACACACAGACTTCTAGTACTCTGTCTCCTGTACACGTACAAGACAATGAGAATTTCATACAATTCCTCCTGCTACCTTCCATAGTCATGACATACTAAACACAAATACTCTGTGTTGTTCTTCAATGGCCCATAAACATCTTTTCATTTTTCTTTGCATAATCACATTATTCCCTCAACCCATAAATCTGTGCGTGCTGATTACAATTCTTGCCCATCAATCCAAATTCCGTTTGCCCATATACAGTATTTATTGAATGGATCAAGGGAACGATCCTTCAAATGAAAATGGGATCAGCTAGTCACAATTAGGTCATTAATATATCAGTAAAGTTACTGTTCTTCAAAACAATGAGAAAATAAATCTTTAAAGAGATTTACATTAATGTAGACCTGTTAATGAGCAACTGTGGTGTAATTTCTCAAAACCTGTGTGACTTTGTCACTTAATAAAATTTACATAATATTTTAAGGTCCACATTTTTGTAATTATCATAGAAGTCACTTATGGTAGCAAATGTCTTTCTGACTATTGACAGCTTTGAAGATTTTTCTCTCAATTTTAATAAAAATATTAACAAGTTTTTAAGGGAATTAAAGTAGTTATTGTAATATATTGAGTACAGTATTAATTATAATTAGAATGCCACCAAATTCATTTCTAAAGCATTAATCTGATACAAAATCTGCTTTACAGATTACTTAGGGACATTTATTTATAAAATATCTAAACAAAATGTGATCTGAAAATCGTACATTTCAACAAACGTTGTTTTGGGGAAAACACATTTTTGATAAATTTAATTTTATAGAAAGTCTCCACAAGCAGAAGTTTTATAAAAAAAATTTAGAGTATTTTTCTCCCTCGGGTTACAAAGAAAAATTGTAGTGATCTTATCTGCCATAGATTTAGATTTGATCCATTTTAGGAGATCAGCAGAATGAAGCTTTACCAAAATAAAAGTTACAGGCACTTACTAATCAGAGCAAATTTTGGATGAGTGTACATGACCAAATAGCAGCGAATACCTATAACAAGCTAGACTACTGTTTTGCACATCTCTGCTCCACTGTGGTTTTCAAAGGGGACACAGTGTCTGAGATAATGTAATACCACACGTGGTGAATATCAAGTTTAATTTGTGGTTCTGTGCATCAACCTGAGGAGGGAAAATATTGGTGCCACTTACATGGCACATAGATTATTAAAAAGGTCAAGAAATATGTAGGTAGAGAGGTTTGATTTACAGAATTATTTAACATAAAAAGTTTACACAGCATTAATCACCAAAATAGTATAAATTGCTAATTAATGAAATTTATGTAAACTACACCTTCTTTGCTTTAAAATGTGTTAACATTTTTAAAAAAATAGTAATTATTTATTACTTTTTGTTAATTCTGATTGGCCAACTATTAGTCTCAGTCTAAATTGGTTAGTATATACATATATATGTATATATGTATCCATATATGCACACATACACACACATATTTACTACATAATAAAAATGCATTGAAGTAAATAGGTAATTGGAATGCCAACAACTTATATTACATAATTATAGGTAAGATATTGAACTCCAAAAATTTCAGATATTGAAAGCATTGCCATGTGACTGTTCAGCACATGGTTTGGGGTTTTAGGTATTGTAGACAGTTGATTTTATGTGTCAACTAAAACCATTTCCTGGCTAGGAAATGGTACTCAGTACTGCTTGGTCAAGTTCTCTCTAGATGATGCTGTGAAGGTATTTTGTAGATACAAGTCACATTTGACCTTAAGTAGGGGAGATCACCTGCAAAAATGTGGGTAGACCTCACTCATCCCATCAGTCCAAAACCTTAAAAGCAAAAACTGAGGTTTTCCAGAGAAGGAATTCTTCCTCAAAACTGTAATGTAGACATCCTTTCCTGAGTTTCCAGCCTGATGTCCTGACCTGTAGATTTAGGACTTAAGCTGCAACTTAAAATTTTACCCGAGTTTCCAGCCAGTTGCCTTCCAGTGTGAATTTAGGACTTGCCAGACCCCAAAATCGCACAAGTCAACTCCTTCAAGTCTCTCTCTATATATATATTTTGTATATATAATAATATTATGTATCATATAGCTAATAGATAATATTATAATCTCCATCTGTAGTTTCTGCTCATATTTGTCTTGAGAACCATGAATGATAACAGTGTGTTCTGCTTTACCACTTACCATCTCTATAACCCTGGCACATTTCTTTGACATCTCTGAATCTCTGCTTCTTCATAACTAAAATGAGCATGGAGTCTATTTTTCCTTTTATGTTTCTTTTACTGTGGTAATAACACTTAACATGAGCTCTACCCTCGCACATTTTTAAGTGTTTTCTATAGGCATGATGTTGCATAGTAGCTCATGAGAACTTACTCATCTCCCATAACTGAAATTCTATACATATTGACCAGCAAATCTTCATTTCTGCTCTCCCTCAACCCCTAAAAACCACAATTATATTCTTTGCTTCCATTAATTTGATTATTTTAGATACCTCATATACGTGGAATCATGCAGTATTTGTCCTTCTGTATCTGGCTTGTTTCTCTTAGCGTGACGTCCTCCACGTCCATCCATGTTGTCGCATATGGTGGGATTTCCTTCTTTTTTGAGGTTGAATACTATTCAATCATATTTGTACACTAATACTTGTAAGTTTGTAATGAGGAGTAAATCGTGTAAGGAGGAAAATCGCACCTTAAGAGTGGCTGTCACTGTAGAGGTGCTCCTGAAAAGATAGCTACTATATTTATGAACTACTTAAGCAATTAAGTTTGAAGAGAAAAACTAAAAAAGATAAACCTTGGTAGAATTGGAAGCCGTCCCCCTAAAACTATGAACATTATTGGGATGTTAGTCTCCTGATAAAGTGGGCAAAACTTTAAAATGACTAGCTGCCATAATTTAATACATTCAAACATTAAACATGACAGATATGGAGAGAGAGGAGCAGCAGTGTCAGACATGTGGTCGAGGTAGACCAGATCTTGGAAGGCTTTAGTGAGGCAAGGAGACAATGTTTTTTTTTCTTTTAATAATTTTAGCTTCTTCCCTCTTTCCATTGTCTTTCTCTGCCTCATTCCTCAGCTTTCGATCGTGTTGCACCAGCCTGAGCTGTGTCACAGATTTATGATACTCGAGTAGAAGGCACAGTCCCTCTTCAGTGTAGTGGAGATGGTAAATGAGGGCAGTGATCATTTGCAGTTCTCTGCAGAGCTCCACACCCTTCACTGGGATTAGTCAAATTGGATTTGTAACGTGCTTTAAACTCCTTAGAGGCTGTTATGTAAACAGCAGGTAATATTTTAGCCCTGTATTGCTCTGATGGCTCTTTTGCCCTATAGGATCTGTCTCCGCCCAATTGCACCTGCTAAAAGAAGTTCATGGCTTCTCTTTATAAATTTTCAGTACTTAAGATTTTACTGCATTAAATTTTACTGCATTAGAAGGCAAAGAGACCTACACACAAAATGTAAGCACAAGTGCTATAAATTGAAAACATTTAAAACAAACAAGCAAACAAACAAAAACCTCTTGGAGTTTTGGTTAGTCATGAGTCCAGGATAATGCGCTTGGAGAAGAGGGTCAGACCAGCACATGTCACTAAAGACAGCACTTTACCTGTGGTAAAGCGGCAACCTGAAATCATCATTGGGACTTTGCCACATGATTTTGTGGAAAATAGAAGCCAGTTGATCTTGGAGATCTTCGTGTTTTCCATTGATTAACAGGAGAAATCAATGGAGTTGCAGATGTTTGTGAGGATCACGTGGTGCAATACATGTGAATCCACTTTGTTTCTAGAATTTGCAATGTATAAAATACTCCCTGAAAAGTACCAAGGTGTGTTTGTTTTCCCATGAAAGCATTGTTTATTTAGAGATCATATCTTCTAAGACACTTAAAATGTCCAGGAAGAAGAGTATATTATTTTTTTAAATCAACATCCGATCTTGTGTACGCATCTTTTGTTATTTGATTTGTCTTTTGCTTCTAATTATCAGATATATTATCATATGCTTACATATCATGACCCCTTTTCAGTAAGTGCCATCACTGTGTCATCAGAACTTTTTCAATATCATTATTGGTGAGTTCTGGTTCAGATTGCATGCTATTGAGTAGAGAAAGTCATTTGCCTTCTAGCTATTTTGCAGGTGTTGTCACTAGAAGTTTTTATCAACAATGTAAATATTTAAATTACCTTTTAAGAATGTTTTCATTCAATAGTATCATATATTACAATAGTGTGCTCATGAAACTTAAATATCTCTCTTTGGAAAAAATCAGGCCCCAAACAAGGGCTTCTGAAACTGTTTCTGAAAACCTGTCAAAATAATAAAAGACATGAGAGCATTAAAAATACATTGGAGTAAAAATATCTCTGAAATGAGGATGTCATTTCTTCTCTAATCATCTATTGCCATTAAATTGGAACATTGGTTGAATTTCAAATAAAATAAAAGGTCTCTTAAATTTAACTGTCATATTATGTTACCCTATGTGATTTTATGAGATGTTGTGTTAGCAAAGAATGGGAAAGCACTGAATATAATTCAGAGAAGTATAAACTAGATAACGTGACTTGACAACTGAAATTTAAAAGGGAAAGTACTTACAGTAGTTTCATATCCGACATCAAGTCATACATTTAACAAAGAAGTTTAGTTTGAAGGTTGGTAAAAATACACTGCCGGGAAATATGTAGATCAAGTTTCAGGAAAGATTCAAATTGTGTTGAGTAGTTTTAAGACACTTCTTTGTTTCTGAAAAACAATTCCTTTGTTTCACTGTTATGCTGTAAAATATAGAAAGAAAAAAAAAGCTAGTTCAATTTCAACAACATTATCACTCAACAATTTGAGACCAAATCCTTACTCTTACACATTTCTTCCTGGTGGAGGGAGATAAGATCTTATTTTTGAATAATATTTTACATGGCAAAAACCATCTCTAAATGAAGACCCTTTTAAGGCTGTGATATTATTTTATTTAAATCATCAATATTCTGGGCATGACCTACTTTATGGAGAAGATTCATTCTTTGCTGAAACATAATTGCATTATCAGATATTAAGAAGAAGCCATGACCCACAAAATGGAAACAGCCCTCCAATGGCCATATCATACTCTGAAGATGATTTTATTTTAACATTTTTGTTGTTAGCCACAGCAGCAGTGTGCTAAGATGGGAAACCCAAACTTCAACATGATTCTAACCTGAATAACATTTAAATATACAAACACTAAATTGAATAATCAATAATAGATTTTTAGTTAGATCACAATTTCTTTGGCAGTAAATGGCATATAGGCAAATCCATCTGAGCCAACTCCATCTTCATTAGTGTCACAGCTTTGCAGGATCTTTTAGAAGCAAGAAGAAATTTCCATGTTTTCCAATGCTCCGTTGTTTTTCATTCTCCATCAAAAATTTGCAATGACACTACCACTTTCTATTCATTGCCTATTCAGATTTGTAAATGGAATTTATTGCAAGCAATGTCATTTTACAGATTAAATTAATATTATTATAAAGAGCTTTAAAACGCAAAGATATTTATGAGTCATGCTGAGAAAGGATCTGTACTCAGTTATAATGATTAATAATAATTCCCCCAAGTTTTCACAGATGAAATCGCCACCACGTGCATATTTTGAGCACAAAATAGATAACTATAATTCTAAAAGAAGAATGGAAGAAGTGCTGGACCACTAATGCATCAGTTGGATTCTCATGTTATTGGGGGATTGAGTGAAGTTTTGCTTTCAGAATTGGTTGATCTGTGCATAGGCAAATTTGAACATGTAGGCAAACTGAGTGAGTATTTGAGCATATATATTTGTGGTAAATCATTACAATATTTCCCAACTAATCGTACACCTTGTAACATGACATTGCAGCTTGCTGTTCTCACCATAAAAAGGTGGAGTCTATTTGTCTATTCTCCTGTGCATGGGCTGGACATGTAAACTGTTTTGGTAAATAGAATGTGGCTCTTCTAGTCTTCATCTAAATGGATGAGTGTGCATGAGCGCAAGTGAAAGGAAGTGAAGAACCACCAGGGAAATCTATTTATGAGAAATCAAAATCTTTGTTGTTTAAGCCACTAAATTTTGAAAGCATCTATATCACAGGAATAAATGAACTAAACAATATTGAAATTAAGCTGAAAATTGAAAGATAATTAGGTATTAAATATTAAATCAAACTTCCACAGGTGTTCTGTTTCTGTTATTTATATGGGAAGTATAATACCCATAATTAGGCACTTGTAACTACTTTGAATCTACCTTTTGCTAGTAATGGGCCTGGAGAAACAAACAAAAAGTGTCTAAAATGTAAGCCATTATATTCATTACAATAAAACCTTGATTAGCTGGAAGTTCCAATCAAACTATCAACAGAAAAATGGCAACAAAATAAGCTAACATTAAGGATTTGTTTGATGTTGCAGGTAACTTTGAGTTATGTTTAAGTACAGTGGTTCTCAAATATGAGGAGTCTTAAATTCACTGATGTCTGGTTTCCATTCTAGAGTCTCCGATGCAATTAATCTGCATAAGGTCTGAGTATCAGGATCTTTACTCAGTAAAGAATATAGTCAGTCTGGGGGCCCCTAGCTGGCTCAGATGGTAGACCATGAGACTCTTGATCTAGGGGTTGTGAGTTCCAGCCCCATTCTGGGTATAGAGATTACTTAAAAATAAAATAAAATAAATGAAAATAAAAGAATATTAGTCTGTTTAAGCTTCTACCCGGTATGTTTTATGCGTTTATAGAAATTATATATATACACACAGAAAGAGAAAGAAGGTTTCTACACACACACACACACACACACACACACACACAGAAAGAATGACAACAATTTACATATATACATATATAGGAAAAGTTTATATAAACAAATTATATGTAAGAAATTACTCACATAAATTGCTTATATATATTATTTATATAACATATAATAATAGTACAAGGTCACCATTATCACCATTAGTTCTAAATCTATTATTTAAAGAACCAGTAATAATGGTGACCCTGTACTATTACTTGATCCTAAAACCTGGAACAATCTTGTTTCTATTATTTTGCAAAAAAGATACACTATTTATTTTTTTTAGAAATATTTTCAACAAAAAAAGCTTGAGAAATTTTGGAAATGCCCCTAGCTAGAGATTGAGTAACAAAGCTGTTACATGTGTTGCTCTATTTAATTAGAATTGTTGTTAATGTTATAGGTTTGCTAAGCTAGTTTCTGAAATGGTTTACGTGATAGGCTTTTAAAAAATTATTATTAAGATGCTTTAAATTTCCAGAGTACTATTATTCCAATAATTCAATTATAATCTCTACAACATCTCAGTAAGCAAAATACTTACTTATCAAGTTTAATAAAGATAGCATAAGCAGAAAAATTGCCATCCTATTAATAGATGTCACTGTATTATAAATATTCTATCCTTTGATGTTTTTACACAATTGTGGTTTACTTACAAGCTGTATAAATCCCAGGGTAATTTCCAAGAGAGTGTTCTCTCTCTCTCTCTCTCTCACAATAATGGGACTTTTCACTAGAGTTTGTTAAAGGTTGCACTAAGTATGTAACACTGATATATATATATACACACACAATATATATATATACATACATATACATATGTATATATATACATATATATACATACATATATATATTATATGCATGATAATTCAATAGAAAATTATTTTCCTCTTTATTTTTAGATTTAAATTTTTACTTGAACTTTGTACAACATTAATTCAAATGAATGAATATCCTCACCCTATTCTGTAAATGTTCAAAATTAATTTCCACTCTGAAGCTATTACACTTCATTTTTCCCAACCTGAAAATGCTCACTTTTCAAATTACCCCAGAAAGAAGTGGTCAATGCATGCAAATCAATATATTCAAAGTATTCACATATTTACTAATTCTCTTCTCCCTGTTTTGATTTTCACTGTAAAACTTGATAAACATTGCATGTATTTCCTTGTTGTTTGTATATATATTATGATGAAAACATCAATTATTTTTTCTGGTGATACCAGATAGTAATATTAACATGATGATTGACGAAACTCAAAAATTTGTAAGAATTTTTTTCTCAAGAGCTATACATGGCTCTTAGAATTATAGCTTTGTTGCTCAAATACAATTGAATAGAACAGTTTTGATGTACTATTTCCATGGTAATACCTTTTGGAATTCTGATGGTGTTTTCTCCATAGAAAGACTTTATGGTCACTAAGTAGAAGGGATTGTGACTGGCCAACTGTATTTTATGACAAGACAGAGGGGCCTTTATCCCAATTAACTGAGCGACCTGGGACAACCACTTCCGGCACCCAAATGCAATGTCTTTTGTCAAAAAAGGCAGAGAAGTAAAATACCTGCTACCAAATGCTTGTTACAAATGGATTTTTTGAGAACACACACATTCACATGTGAAGGGATCCTTGGCTGGTGCTCTCCTGGGTCCTCATGAAAGACAATGGCATTCTATTTTGAACAAATGAATGATAAGTGCACTGTACTGTTGCCTAGGGAAGTGATATTCAAGTACTGTTAGGACTCCAAAAAAAAAAAAAAATAGAAGAAGAAGAAGAAGAAGAAGAAGAAGAAGAAGAAGAAGGATACATTCTGTACTTTGGCATATAATCATATATGTTATAACATTGTTACTATATATGTATATATAGATGATAGACAGATGTTTATATAAAGCAATAATATTGTTATAATAATAACAAAATTGGCAACAATACATACATGATATTTTATCTTGTGTAATAATAATAGTAAACACATATGGTCCACATGCTTTTACTCATTAAGTCACCTAATCCTCACAATAACCCTTATTTGGCACATTGGACAGAGAAAATCAAAGGAGGTACAAAATAATTAATAACCTTCTAAGATCTGACTGATAATATCTATAGTATGTCTCAGAGCTGTAATTTAAACACATTAAATCTAATTCCCAGACTTTAAGCTTTAAAACATTAAATGAATCTGCTTCTTATATAGAGTAGTTATCACAGTACTACTGCAATTCAGCTTCTATTCAGTTAGTGTATCTTGGTACTTGGGAGAGTTTTTTATGCATAGTCATTATTCCATCCCAGAAGAATAAACTGTCAGAATATAGTGCTCTTATACTAAGTCTGCTTGTATTTATCTTATAAAAATATCGCATAAGCTTACCTCTGGGATTTTGTGACAAGTTTAATTTGAAAATGGCAACATAAGTATTATTTCTTAAACATTCAAAGTGTAGGAAATATTTCTGAATACTTCACGTAAAATAACATTCTTTAATGACGTTCATGGATATACTCTTTCTAATAACACCAGAAGTTTCATAGATGAAAGTAAGTTGTATGTCTGTTGCATTAGTCAATTCTTTCTCACATGTTGACAGCTCATCATTGCCTTAAACATAAACATAAACATGAAATAGCCTTAAACAATAGCAAAAAGCATGTATGTTGGTAAGAAAAAAAATAACCAGGTTACTAAATTTCAGGGAAGTGAGCATATATAGAGTGAGCATATATAGAGCATATATATTCTAGTAGTTGAAATAACTGATGACACCATGGCAAAGAAGGTAAGCTGGGACACTGACAGCCTGCTACATGTAAGGTAAGCACAGGGAGAGGGGGGTAGAGTAGTCTAAACCAAGTGATAACAACAGCAAGATAAGCACAGGTGTTTTTAATATTACATTGACCTGAATTTTTCTCACTGACTTCTAACTAAATGTACAGTGTCCTTTGCTCTTATTTGAAAATAAAAGTTGGGGAGGAGCAAACAGGAAGAGAAAAAGTTAATGAAAGAGAAAACCTGACAATCTATGAATCTCATAAGTGGCTAGGAGGGGAGGAGAGGGCATATTAAGAGGAGATTTGCTGCGAGTAGTAATCCAAAAGGATGGTTTGTGGTGACACTGTTTTGTTTCATCTTCCAAATGAACCCCCAAAGAAACTAAGTGGTAAATAACTTTCTTGGGGGTAAGCGGAAGCTTATAGTTAAGATCTAGAGTTAGCTGGTTTTATACCTGGAGACTTAATAGAAAGAAAAATGCTCATTTTGGAAAAGTGAACTTTAGAGGAGTAAAAATTGTATATATTTTTTAAATAGGAATATTTGCCTAAGGAACCATTGCAATCATGTCATCATTTCTAGTACATTTACCATTGCAAGTTTGGAGTTTGGATTGAGAATATACAATTACCTGCCCCAATAATTAATCTTATTATAATAAAGTTTTTGACATAATAAGATCAGAGATAAACTTCCTTTTTCATCCCATATCCAGTTCTCAACCTAGGGAAGCTAGAGTGTTTACCTTCTGTGGAGGGAAATAAAGGGGCAGTTGGAGTGGATGAACAGTGCAAGTGGGTAAACAACAGGCAACCCAGACTTAGGAAGAGATGGGAGACGGAAGTGGGCCCAGGAACTCCAGTGTTCTGTTGAGGTCTCTTCCACTTAGGCTTAGAGATATGGGCAATTAACAGAAAGACTCATGGAATGACTGACACTGTCCTAGAAACTCTAATAACCCCTAGAGCCAAAAATCTATTAATATTTAAACTGAATCTGACAAGTACCACCAGGTGGCACCACACTGTAGTTGAGACTTGAATGGATTTGAATGTCATCCACACTCAAAGGCTCTCTCAACTGTTGCACAGGGTCATCCTAATAATTATATTAAACTCTCTGTAATGTAACACCCATTTTAGATAATTGTATTTTTTAGTGTGGATTCCTTAGTTTGTAGTCTAATTGTATATGCCAAAGAGAACAAAGTCTAGAATTCCACAGTTTTACTACTTGGGTAGTCCATATCCTTGAGAGACAAAGATTTTTTAGCTAATCTAGGAAACCTACATTAAGTACCAACACACTCTGGAAATCACATTAGGACTTACCCATTCAGTGGAAATATATTATGTTACTTGAGCCAATAACCCTCTCACAGAAGAAAATTTTTTCAAAAATTTCCCCCCACCAATATATTTTTTTAATATCAGAGAGATAAAATAGTCAAAATATAGGAAAAAATGAGAACCTAGAAGACTTTTGCTTATTTTTCAGAAAGAGCAAAGAGAATTTCTACTTTCACTGTGGAAAACTTAATTCTTAATAAACCAACATCTCACAGATAACACTGTAATATCTAGGCAAAATATGAAGATCTCGAAAGTAAGGAAAAGCAGGCCAGTTTTGAAGAGGACCCAAAATCTAAGAAGGTTACTGGCCTGGGTGAGTTTCCTGTTTTGGGGACTTTACACTGAGGGTGGCTGCGGTGATTCACAAAACTCAAATACAGTGCCTTTCATTGTTCTGGCTAGAAAAATAGGGAATGAGTTGTGTCAGCCTGGATAGAATTTCAGAAAGGCGAGAGAGAGAGAGAGAGAGAGAGAGAGAGATCCAAAAATAGAGAAAAGACTCAACGTTTCTGTGTCTAAATTCTGTTCATGTTTCTGGCTCACCTTCAAAACATGCATTCATTAGGTAAACTGAAAACCTTCTGGGCTAAGATTGAAATATGGTAAGGAAAATGAAGATTCAATATGCTGTGTACTTAGGCAAGGCTGAGTTTTCAGTTTGAGACTAACCAGGGTATTTTCTTCTAAAGAAAACACATCATCTCTCTTAGAGGACTAGAAGAGTATCCAGAGTCTCCACAACAAACCTTCATGATGTCCAAGATATTATAAACAGCTTTATGCAATTAAACTTGAAAATTCAGACCCTAGGAAAATATTACTTGTCAGATATCAAGGATTACTTTGAATCTACGGTCATTGTGATATTGACACAAGGATAGAAAAAGAGCAATACAGAGAAGAGAAGCTAGAAACACACCTCTTGATTTATCACAAAGGTACAAGTGTAGAGAGGGAGGGCAACTTGTAGGAAAAAATAAAAATGAGCCCCTGCCTTATATAAAAATCATTTGGGATAGGTGTAAGTATAAACCGCAGAACTATTAACTCTTTGAGGATATTATGGAAAAATATCTTCCTATTTTGGATAGGAAAAAGCTCTTTTAATCAAGAAAAGAAAGCACTAAACAGTAAAGAAAAGATTAACAAATTCAAGAATTAAGAATTTTTGTTCTTCAAAGATATCATAAAGTAATAATATAGAAATGCCAAGTAAAACCATAATGAAAGTCTACTCTATACCTACCATATTGGGAAACATTTTAAAATTAACATTACCAAGTGTTTATTGATGATGTGAAACAACTGGGTTTTTTAATGTTGTTTCAAACTAGAAACAACATAATTTTCAATCAATAGTAGGATGGAAAAATAGAATGTGGCATGTTAATCAATAAAATCCTATATAGCAGTTCTAAGTATAATAAAAGCTTGGATTGCAAGTAACATGTTTTGCAAGTGTTCTGCAAGATGAGCAAACATTTCTAATACATTTTAACTTGATAAACGAGTGATGTCTTGCAATACGAGCAGTATTGCTGTAGAATGTCACGTGATCACAACTGAGCCAATGGTTCTTCTCTCTCTCTCTTGCTGTGGGAATTTGGGTGATCTTCTCCCATGCTCAGATGCTCAGTCTCAGGCTGCAGTGTTTGGCATAAATCAGTGATTTTTCAGAACATTGGAAGGTGCCCACGACTGGCACTAGTGTATTTTTTGTCACTTCGAAGCACCTATGGACTGTCCTTTGCTTTTCCATACAGGAGTAAGCTTAGGAATGCTTTGCTTCATTCTAGGTCAGGCTGCCTGCAGATATAGACCCTTTCCTTTGCTGCCTTATTGCCAGTTACATTAAATACACTACATGAAAAGTTTATTAATACTGTACTGTATGTAGTCAACATCTGCGTGAGTGTATACAATGGCCTCCATGCAGAAAAAGATTCCATTGAGCCAACAGACAGCAGTGATTCTGTTAGTGATAGTGAAAGTCTTCCTACACAATAACTCTCTTCTCCTCCCTCACACCAGCCACAAAACTTTTCAAAAGTAAGTGAAAGTTAATTTTTTGATTTTTCTTTGTATTTTGTATTTTCTTCATTATTTGGTATTATATTACAGTATTAGAATAATTTTTTTAAAAATATTTATTTATTTGGGAGGAGAGCGTAAGTGGGGGAAGGGCAGATAGAGGGGACGGAGGATCTGAAGTGGGATCTGCACTGGCAGGCTGATAGCAGCAAGCCCGATGAGGGGCTTGAACTCAAAAACTGCGAGATCATTACCTGAGCCAGGGTCCGAGGCTCAACCGACTGAGTCACCTACGCGCCCCTAGAATCATTTCTACATGAATTTTTTTGGGGGGGGTTGTGGAATGAATCATCTGAGTTTCCATTATTTCTTATGGGGAAATTTGCTTTGATATACAAGTGCTTTGGATTACAAGCATGTTTCTGGAATGAATTTTGCTTGCACACCAAGATTTTACTATACTTCAAATGTGGTCCGCTAACTGCCAGTGGCAAAAGAAATGCCTGTTGTTGATCTATGAAGAGATAAGGACTTTTTACCAGAATAAAACAATCGATTACTTCACTAATCACACTAGGTTTTGTTTGTTTTAGGAAGATTTTCCCAGTGAAGATGCAGTACATTGATTTACATTCTTGTGTGTTCATTTACATTCCTTGTGGACTTGTCATTTGAGAATGAACTACTTTGAGTGGAACTGATATACAGAAAGGAAAATGAACAAACTAGATCTACATACCATAATATAATCCTAGAAACACATGTTTAACAAAGAAACAAACACTGAAAATTCACACAATATTTTCTCAGGTACCTAAAGATCTAAACAAGAAAAACTAATCTATATGAATAAGCATATTAAAAGTAGAAAGAAAAAGATGAGGAAATGATGACCACAAAAGTCAGAATATGCTGGTTCTCTGCAAGGAGGTAGTGTGTGTGTGATCACAAAAGAATAAATGGGGACTCTCTGCTGGCAAGTGTTCTGTTGATTGATTTGGTTCATGGTTACATGGTGTATATTTCAGAATTATTTTTAACACTCCAAATGCATGTTTTATGCAACTTCATATGTGTGTGCTAATCTATTAGAAAAAAGGAAGAATACAGAAATTTGCTGTATGTAATGTCTAAATAGGAAAAATTATTTTAGGCAAAAGAAAAAGGTTACAAAAAGGGTACATAAATTAAAAAAAAAGTTTTGTCCCTTGTCTAACAAAAATCACACTTATGTGAATTGAACCTAGCAATGATTACAAAAGAAAAAAATGTGGACTGTCACATTAGGGCCAGGTTGAAGAATCCAGCCCTGGAACTGCTGAAAGTAATGAGGAGGTTATGAGATAAAGGTAAGACAACAGGAGGAAGACACATGAAGGAACAAAACATGGATATGTTAGCCAGTCTTTAGAGTAATGAGAAGAAACATTTTAGCTCGGTTACTACAGTGACATAAGAAAAAGAAAGGAAAGAAGAAGGGTAGAGAGGAAGAAAAGAAGGGAGGGAAGGAGGGAGAAAAAAATGAATAATAATGAAGTCGCCCTGCTTACAAAAGCAAAACAAAACAAAACAAAAACTTCTGGAAAGGGAAGTAAATTGAAAATAGATGGAAGGTCACAGAGTGAAAAATACTAGGGTGGAATAGAATGTAATAAGTAGAATAAGTGAACAGAAATGAATGAATCACTATCTATTAAATCCTAGTGCCTGTTCAAAATATGTCAGTGTCTCAGGACCTGCATCATCTAGGGTTAACACCGGGGCTCCCCAGTAGTGGCAACCAGAGATCCGGAGATTTGTCAGGTTGGAAGAGAAGTGTCTGTCCCCATACTTGCACCATATAACAGTGACATGGGGACTGAATGACTCTGATAGACACACCTGTTCAAAATTGGGGGAGAGGGAATGAGAAGCAAGTAGCAGTGAGTGACCTAGAGTTATTTTGAACCTGACTGAGCATCTGGTGATGGATGTGTGGTGACCCTTGGTCAGCAGAAAGAGAGTGACATGCTGTATGAGAGGCAGGGAGGGCAAGCTGAAACCAGCTGGGACATTCACCTCTGTCTGAAACTCCCTCTAATGATGGCGCCTTTCAGAAAGCAATGGTCCATGAGCGGTGTCAGGCCACATGTTGCTACCAGTCTACAAGAAGACAGATGCAGAAATTAGAATAAACACTTAGAAAATTTTATAGTGCTTTTATCATTCAAGTGAGTGACCGGTGCAGTCCTGTTGTTAAAGAGCATAAAGGACTGTGGTTGCTATCAAAGCTGTGTGACAAATTGCATGTGCTTTCAAGCACAGCTGAAACATGACGCACCATAAGACATTTAAGTTTAGGCTGTTATATAACTATGATAGACCCAATCTATTATAACTTTTAATTTATACAATCGTTTAAAGTTTTCACTGAGCTTTAAAAAATTATAGTTTAATATTATTAGCTACATTAGGGTAGTAAACATTGTATTATTCATTTTAACCCTAATTTGCATTTGATGAAACAAGCTTCAACTCTGTGAATGCAGCAGCAGAAATAAACCAAATGATGACAATAAAAATGATTCTGAAGAAAGGGGATCAAATGAGTTCATACTAGTTTTACTTAAAAGTATGACCTCTCATATATTTACCATAATTGATGGTAAGTTGCTGAAACAACATTGTATTATTTGTGGAAATGTAATAGCTAATGAGGCAATTAAACTTTCAAAACTTACATGGCATTAACATAAAAAGCATAAAGAATTAAGTTCAAAACCAAAGAACTATTTGAAAGACAGATTATTAACTTAAAAAGTCAACAGAAGCAGATGTTCAATATTTAACAAATAAACATGAGTGCATTGCAAGCTTCTTATGAAGTAGAACTTTGGGTTGCTAAGACTGAGAAAAACAAAAAAAAATTCAAAAGCATTTAGAACTACTGCAGTATATGTGTTTGCTTGGAAGTGTTTTGTGACTGCTGCAAAGAAGGTAATTCAAGTGCCATTTGTCAATGACACACCATGTTTGAACATATTCAGGTACTGAGGGCCAGTTAGAACAAACAATGTTAGCAAAGTATTTTTCACTGTAACTTGATTGATGCAGAAATATTGTTAAAAGGTGTTCCTTTTAACATATGGACAATTTAAGCTTGATGTTTTTTTTTTCTTTTTCTTTTTATTTATTTTTAAAAATTTACATCCAAGTTTGTTAGCATATAGTGCAATAATGATTTCAGGAATAGAATCCAGTGATTCATCTCCTACATATAACACCCAGAGCTCATCCAACAAGCGTCCTCCTTAATGTCCCTTGCCCATTTAGCCCATCCCTCCATCCACAACCCCTCCAGCAACCCTTAGTTTGTTCTCTATATTTAAGAATCTCTTATGTTTTGTTCCCCTCCTTGTTTTTATAGTATTTTTTCCATTCCCTTATGTTCATCTGTTTTGTATCATAAATTCCACATATAAGTGAAGTCATATATTTGTCTTTCTCTGACTGGGTAATTTCACTTAGCATAATACACTCTAGTTCCATCCATGTTGTTGCAAATGGCAAGATTTGAATCTTCTTGATTGCCGAGTAATACTCCATTGTATATATATACACCACATCTTTTTTATCCATTCATCTGTCGATGGACATTTGGGCGCTTTCCATACTTGCACTATTGTCGATAGTGCTGCTATAAACCTTGGGGTGCATGTGCCTCTTCGAAACAGCACACCTGTATCCCTTGGATAAATGCCTAGTAGTGCAATTGCTTGTCATAGGGTAGTTCTGTTTTTAATTTTTTGAGGAACCTCTATACTGTTTTCCAGAGTGGCTGCAACAGTTTGCATTCCCATAAGCAGTGCAAAAACATTCCTCTTTCTCCACATCCTCACCAACATCTTCGTTCCCTGAGTTGTTCATTTTAGTCATTTTGACAGGATTGAGGCTGTATCTCGTTGTGGTTTTGATTTGTATTTCCCTGACAATGAGTGATGTTGAGCATTTTTTCATGTGTCTGGATGTCTTCTTTGGAAATGTGTCTATTCATGTCTTTTGCCCATTTCTTTACTGGACCATTTGTTCTTTGGGTGTTGAGTTTGATAAGCTGTTTACAGGTTTGGATAATAACCCTTTATCTAATATGTCATTGCAAATATCTTCTCCCATTCTGTAGGTTGCCTTTTAGTTTTGCTGATTGTTTCGTTCACTGTGCAGAAGCTTTTTATTTTGATGAGGTCCCAGTAGTTCATTTTTGCTTTTGTTTCCCTTGCCTCTGGAGACTTGTTGAGTAAGAAGTTGCTCCATCCGAGGTCAAAGAGGTTTTTGCCAGCTTTCTCCTCAAGGATTTTGATGGCTTCTGTCTTGTCTTTAAGTCTTTCATACATTTTGAGTTTATTTTTGTGTATGGTGTAAGAAAGTGGTCCAGATTCATTCTTCTGCATGTCGGTGTCCAGTTTTCCCAACACCATTTGATGAATTCTTTATTCCATTGGATATTCTTTCCTGCTTTGTCAAAGATTAGTTGGCCATATGTTTTGGGTCCATTTCTGGGTTCTCTATTCTGTTCCTTTGATCTGAGTGTCTGTTCTTGTGCCAGTACCATACTGTCTTGATGATTACAGCTTTGTAATATATCTTGAAGTCTAGGATTGTGATGCCTCCAGCTTTGTTTTTCTTTTTCAGAATTGCTTTGGCTATTCGGGGTCTTTTCTGGCTCCATACAAATTTTAGGATTGTTAGTTCTAGCCCTGTGAAGAATGCTGGTGTTATTTTGATATGGATTGCATTGAATATGTAGATTTAAACTTGATTATTTCATGATGGAAGATCTCTCTCTTTTTTTTCTTTCACACTTTTGCTTATTTTTTTTCTTTAAACAAACACAACTACCTCTGCACTCCATAAAACTGACTTATTTTATTGCCGACAAATGTAGTTCAAAAGGGAAATGTTGGGTACAAGGGTATTCTAATGGTGAAGCTGCAATGGTAGAGAAACATTTTCAAGTAGTTATTCTAATTAAGGAGCTTGTACCAGAATGTAAAAGAGCACAATGCTTCCTTCGTTTAAAACGTTATGGTAAAAAAAATAGTCACTTTAATTAAACAGCGTGTTTAGTGATGTAATAAAATTATAAATTATGTAAAGGCTAATGGGTTATATTTGATATTTTTCATTTAAGTATCATTAAGTGATAAAACACAAAGTGATTTTAAATAATTATAAGTGCAGGCTGAGCTAATAAGTTTATTGAAGTTAGAGCATCTATCAAGAACATATGCACTAAGAAAAGGTCTTGTGTTTTTGTCAGGTAAGAAACCAGTTTGATTCCAACTGTGAACCAGATGTGAACAAAGCAGGCATATTTGTTTATTTGTCTGGCATATTGGTCATTTTTAATAATCCTATGGCTTATGCAAGAATGAAATGCAACATTTTTCCGGTGGAAGAAAAAGTCAAAGAAAAATTAAAAGTGAGACATTGGAGGCTTCCAACAGATTGTAATGACACATTCCAACATTTAACTTGTTTTCAAGAGGTAGATAATGATTCTGCTATGCATCTGCCAAATTTAGCATGGAGCATCATATAAATTTTGTAGAATATCTTCAATTTTTTCCACCCAAGGAATATTTGCTCATAGGAAATTCATGGATCCAGAAGCCATTTATTTCATTAAACAATAATATAAATGAAACCAGAATTCTACAACATAAATTATTAGAATTGCTACTAATGAAGGATTGATGCACACAACATAACTTGCTTCATTTTTAATAATCATGAAAAATGAATATCCTTAGCTTGCTGAAGTTGTTTTAAAATCTCTTTTACCCATAAAAGAGCTTCCAGGAGGGGAAGCCCAGTAAGACTCATTTCTAAACTCTGAGTGGTATTAAAACAAAACATAGAAACCATTTAGTTATGCATCATCCCCTGTGAGTAGCAGTGCCATCAATCCAACCTATTTTAGAGAAGTTAATAAGTGAAAAGTACAATTATTTGTCACATTAAAACTTTCATTACTGGTGGAACACTGTTCACCCAGTGTTACCTATTAGCATCTAATATGGGGGAATCACTATTTTATTCCTAAAAGGTTCTTTTCATTAGGAAGGGAGACTGGCTGTTGTGGAATTGTAATTCCCAATATCATTACCTATGTGTACATTGAACGAACCACATGCACGGTTTTTTAATTTGTTTTTTCTCCATGCTATCTCTGCTCTGATCATATTCATTAAAATTCATTTTAGTGCCGTTAAGCTAAGAAACTTTTAGAGAAGAATTTTTAAAAGGTGTTTTTAAAAATGCTATTCTCAACAGCTAGTGCAATCAGTAGAATTTGGAAATTTATGAAAGTGAAATATTTGAATCAAAACAAACTAAAAAAGTAAAAGGTATCAGCATAAATGATCAATGTGATGAAATAAAGTTTAGAAAAGAATAAAGACACTGTGTAATGATGACTTCAAGTGCAAGAAAGATGATCAAGGAAGAATGGCCTTGAAGTCAGAGATTAAAAAGATATTCTGAAGGAGAATTTAAGTGATAATTTTCTACCAAGAAACAGTGAGACATCTGTCTGGTACGTCTGAGGTGGAGAACTGGACATATGGAGCTTAAGTTCTCCCGTCCCTTTCTCACTTTGGATCTGAGATGTGTAGCCCTGCTTGCTCCTAGCCATCCCATAAACTGGAGACAAAGCCCCTGTCCTTGTGGAGTGAGGTGTCAGTTTTAGAGTAGAGCCTATGACTGTGTCATTCATAAGGTACATACTTCCATCTCAGAACAAAAGTTGATATTTTGCTGTCGATGTGCTTGGCTTTTTGTAATGTAATTTGAACAGAAATATGGCAAGAAGCATTTGTCATTGTCAAGTCCTAATGCCTACTAAGAGAGATGATTTTGCAAATCATAAGCTGAAAATCTGAGGAGAAATACCTCTTTTGTCAAAATAGTAATTTATTATTTGTCTTGTATGGATATATTATAGTCCTCTCTCTCCCTTTGTCTCTCTATAATCTATCATCCATCCATCCATCCATCCATCTAAAATCCATCCATCTATCTAATATCACGGTCTTTGGACTGATATCCATGCACCAAGAATTATGTCATAAATACTTTGATAACAGCAGCATCCCTATTTTGTTATCAGGAGCATTATCATGTTTTGCAATTTATTCTGTTGTAAAATACATTATGCCTATTACTCTGATATCCAAAATATTTTTGTACCACATGCAAAATTCATCTGTACTTACCAAGTACCACAGGGATGGGCATAAGGGGAGAAAATAATGCCATCTTCTCAGCTACTTCAGCACAGACTTTTAAATTCAGACTTTTCATACTCTGCTCCATTCACAGGAGTTCTTGTCAACTTGCATTATATGTGAATAATACAAAGACTTAAAGACATTCCCTCTGGTTAAATAAGAAAACCTAACAGTTTTCCAGACCATGCAGGATTAATCACACATAATAATTATACAAAGTGATAACACGCAAATTATAAAAGCATATACACACCATTAAACAAACAGTGGCAGAAACATCTAAGAAGAAGGAAAATAAACATTAATTGCTGATGAAAGGGGAAAGGAAAAAACACCTAGAGATATAAATTCTCATTTTCACTGGTA
The DNA here is from genome assembly GCF_018350215.1 of Panthera leo. Classification (NCBI taxonomy): domain Eukaryota; kingdom Metazoa; phylum Chordata; class Mammalia; order Carnivora; family Felidae; genus Panthera; species Panthera leo. The sequence goes on from NC_056686.1 coordinate 136,261,248, forward strand.
AAATATTTGAGGTCTAAGGATTTCAAAGTTCTGGTTCTTCTATGTCTATGCTGGCTCCTCTTGTCAATGAATCATCTGCAGGAAAACACTTGGCCTTGACAGTCCACTGTTAGCCTGGCACACAGAGCAGATTACTAAGCATCTTGTCTTTCATTTTCAATTTTATGCTATTAAACACTTCTTTGATGCCAAAGGAGTCAAGTGAGACTGCAATCCAGAGGAGGAATTTTTAACAAGAGAAAATAAATTTAGATGAACAGACCATTTTAATAGTGCGCTTCTGTTTCCAAAAGCTGCTCCCACACTATCAGAAAGTGTGACGGGTAAGGGATTTCTCTGGTTAACCTACATGTTGTGCTAAAGGAAGCACCCTTCTTAAATTTGATTTTGTTAGTTTAATGTACCAAAACCAAATCAATGTGGCAAAGAAACTTTTGGTTCTCACCAATTCTGTTTCTCCAAAATGAGTCTCACACTTTATAGCTTATACTGTCTCTCATATTCATGAAATGATGGTCTGTGTATTCTTTTGCATCCCTGGGTTTTCTCTGAATGCTGGTAAATTCACTTCTCAGCTCCTCTCATCAAAAAAGTAAACATATTTATATGTGACCGGTGTCTAGCATGGCCTCTTGCATATTTCTCCAGATGAGGGATGGGTGGATGTGGCTAGAAATGTCCATTCTCTCTGTGCTTCACTGGTATTTCTGGTAGGAAGGAAGATACAGCTGGAAAGTGCAGTCATGTCTTCTTAATCTTGTTTAATTGAGGAACAAGCCAAGTCCCTGTGTGCATTCAGGGACAACAGCTTCACCACTGTCTAAGACAGGATCTTACTGCCAATATACCCAGACACCTATTCTGAGTTTTTCAATATTTTGAGAAATACATACAATTACATGCAACAATCATGCCATCTTACATGATACTCAATCACATTCAAACTTGTAGAATACAGTAAAAGCTCTGAGCTTGGAACCAAGAAATTTAGGTTATAAAGTTACAACTGTACTCTAACTAGCTGTATGGTTTGGATCAATCTAATGACACACACTAAGTCTCAGTTTCCTTACTCATAAAATGATGAGTACATGCAGATTGGAGACAGGCAGATAATGCATTTATGTGATTCAAGTGAGATGCAAGACAAAAGGGCATGGGGATTTGGGTAAGTGTTGGGCTCCAGTCCAGCTGAAGGGTGTGCAGATTCTTTTTTTTTTCTTAATTAAATCTATTAGCTTAATAACACATTTTAATTTGGGTTTAAATTGGAGATCTTAGTTTGTGACTTGTGCTTTTTAAGCCCTTCCAGTGCAAGCTCCTCTGATTCTACAAAAGTCTTCTACAGTGATATTCAAACTGATTTAATACTATAAAACCAAAAGCAGATCAAACCTTTTAGTAAACAATATCATGAACGGAAACCATCAATATGGAATCTCCCCGTTAGCAGCACATACAGTAGGCCATTAAAAGTGTGCCATCATGTTGGTAGTAAACTACATTACATTGCCCTTTTTCTGCATTGACATTTTACTCTCAGTCTACTTTTTGGCTCTGTATGTGGGATCATTAAATGTGTAAGAGGCTCATATAGCTATATTTTACCTTCTTGTCAAATATTTACATGTCATGGGTAAGGTCTTTCAGAGGAGTTGTGATTAGTTGCCAAGGAATATCAAGAATCAAATGCAACTGTTAGTATTTAAAGGTTTTTCTGTTTATTTCTGCAACTGTGGTGGGTAAACAGTGTCAGTTCAAAGTAAACTCCAGCATATATATAATTTTCAAAGATGGTACTCCTTTAAAGTTTTGCATTGTTCCGAACACATGGCATAGTGCTAGGTTTTCAGACAGCTCTTTGGGGTTAATGGTGCCACGTGTGAAGAATCAAGCAACTGCCTTGCCCTCTGGCCACTTTGAAACTAATTAGAAACTTCCATTAAAGAGCTTAAAATCTAATGAAGACTTACAAGTGAAGAAAATAAACCTAAACAGAACAAATGCAATCACAGTTGTAAAGGGAACAAATTCCAAGTTTCATATTTGGAACAAACAGGAAAATGAAAACAACCTGAATTTGAGAGAGCACAAAGAGGGGGAATGTAAGCTACTGTTTTGCAAGATACTGTTTTGAGTGATGTTGAGAAGGATTGATGGAAGCAACCATTTTTCTCAGTCACTTGAGAACTATATTCTACTTCACCCTCCCTGCCAAGTATTTGTCCCTCATTCCCACCAATGTAATTAGGAAGCTAATTCCATCTAATGATGATTCCCTGTTGGTGACAAATGCTACTTGCTCTATGGATTTGCTAATAATCCTCCCCTCCCTACCTCCAGAATGAAGGTAGGAGTATGGAACCTCTGTTTATCCTTGAAATGTGTTTTCTTCCTTTGAAATGACAAGAAGAGTCACTGTAATGGTTGTTATTTTATTCATTCCCTGTCACTGTTTCCTTCTCTTTCTTCTTCTGCTTCTCTATCCATCCTCCTTTTTCTTTATCATCATTTAAACATCCTTTGTTGCCTATGGAGTTGAGAATTTTTAAGGTCTTCACAAAAAAATAAGCACTATCTCTTCTGTCCATTGTGTATATTGTCAACTACAATCTGAGGGGACTCTGGAATAGAAAAAAAACATAAAAATTTAAACAAAATAATAAGGAATAAAAATAATGGAAATGGAATGTCTGCTGAATTTGATGGAGATTTAGGAGGTAGCTTTGTACAGTATAGTAGAAAGAGCACTGGACTGAGAGCTAACAAATCTAGGATCTACTCCTTCCTCTACAACTTATTTGCTATAACACTGAAAAATTGATTTTTCTTACCCAAAAGGTGAATGAAAGAAAGCAATACAAACTGATAAGTGCTACAAGAGGAACACCAACTATTTGCTATGAGAATACATATGAGGTAATGTTTGATCCTGGCTTCTGGAATAGGGAAGAATTAGTGGAGAAGATGGCATTTGAACTGGGCCTTGAAGGTTACGATGACCTTCAGTGATCAGAAAAGTGAAAGAAAAGGACAGAAGTAAAGGCTTTTCAAATTGAGTCCACAATATCAGCAAAGGAAAGTCTAAGCTATTATTTAATTATCAGAAGAGACTATTTCAACAAAAACATAGGATATTCTCAAAATCTGTAGTATTTACTACATTTACTGTGGTGATTCCCACGAGTGATGCTAAATATTCTTGGCAATTTAAAAATGAGTGAAATACATATATAATAAATATGAACTTAAGTATATTTTCTGCAGAAATTGTGGTAGGTTTTTTTTTTTTTTTTTTAAGAGAGAGAGCATGCACGTGTATGAAAGTGGGTAGAGAGAAGGAGAGAGAGAATCTTAAGCAGACTCTATGCTCAGCATGGGACCCAAAGCACAGCCCAACTGGGGACTCAATCTCGCAACCATGAGATCATGACTTCAGCCAAAATCAAGAGTCAGATGCTTAACCGACTAAGCCACTCAGGTGCCCTGGTAGTTCCTAATAATATTTATATTTTAAAGGGCTGTTGTGTTCTGCAAAGGTTATATTATCAACCAGCATTTAGTGAATGGGGTTCAATTTCTTTTACTTGAGGTTTTATGTCTTCTGTATGTTAGAGTCTTAATTTTTTTTTTGGTTATCATTGTGCTATTGTTCATCACTAATTAAACAAAATGGATCATTGATTCTAAATGGTGAACTGAGATCTAAAAGTGGGGAAGATAATAGTAAATATAAGAAAGCATATTGTGACTAGGAGCTGATGTCAGCAAACAAAAGAAATCTGTTAGGTACTAAAACAACTAACTCTGCAGGTATGATGAGTTTTTCAAGAACCTGAAATGGAAAAACTAAAGATAGGAATCATGATAATGTGTTTGGGAAAATTAGATTTTATTGGACCATCAGCCCCCCAATCTCTAAGATCCACTGCCTTGTCTGCCATGGACAGAAAGCCTTCAACATGTCCCCCCTTTTTTTTCTTTAACAGAGCACAGGAAGCTCTCACAAACTAGCAAAAAAGTTAAAGACAAATCTATTATAGGAGAGAAAAAGGGAATGAGACATTGGCAAAGTTTTCTGTGCCACATGCTCCTTTTGATAAGTAATGTTTCAATTCAGTGGAATATGGCCTGAAGAGCAATTAGTGTCATGTAGGTGTATCATCAAATACCTTGCTTTACAGCAGAAAAGAACACCGAGGTTTGGTGAATGAAAATGTGCAAGTGATATGTAAACTTGTGGAAAAGGTCTTTTCTTTATCACTAAATATCATGCTACAGGAAAGGGATATGTCATTCACAGTAAGACGATTTTCTCACCTGTCACATGGATTTCGAAAAGTGCTTTGGGATTAGGACTCCTGGATCATTGAAGAGTATGGCAAGAAAGGGTCAGGTAAGTCAATAAAAAAGTTTACACTGGAAATAATTATTCCTCCATTATGTTCTTTGCAACACTCAGTTGTCATTCAATAATATACCTAGAAGTTTGATGCCATGTTGAATAGAATTTTGAAAACTGAGACTACATACAAATTTATTATGATGCACAATGTCACAATTAAGTACAATTACATGCACTCTGGGCAGGGAGTATCTTTATTTTTCACCCTGAAGCATGCTATTTTGAAGGGAAAGTTCTGCATCAGGGATGAAACAAAAATAAGTCCTTTGAAGGCATTGAAAACAGCAGGAAAAAATGCCTACTGTGATTTCAAGAAGAAAGCTCAAATAGAAATAATGAACATCTCAAAAAGAATGAAGCTATTGTTTTCTGGATATACTATGAGTGTTTTTAACTTGAGGATGAACTATCATTATTACCTATGGTACAAGTGACAATTATTGTTCCTTCTTTTTTTAAGAGTAAATAGTTATATTTGATTCAGGGCCCAGGAAGTGAATTCATTCTTTTTTCTTATTGTTCCTTTTTTAAACTTTACCATCACTTAGTGATATTTTTAACCTACTGGGAAAAATTAATTAGTTACGTATTTTTGAAAATGTGACCACAGAATACGAAGAGATGTCTATCCAGTACTAAATGGAACAATATGGTGTTTATTCTTTGCTATGTTCTAGGCTTTACTGCTCTCAAAGGTTGTGCTAATGAAAGTATTATACTAATAGTTCCACTGTATTTAGCTGAAAAGAACATGGTCTCTCAATACAGGCATTTTCATGTCAGTTACATGTCAATTGTGATTTTTATCAGTGTTGTCTTCCATCACCAAATCTTGAAAATGTGAATGATAAGCTGCTTAAGTTAGTATTTATTATACATTGAAAGTAGTCTCTGGTGAGAATTCTATGTTTCATTCGAAGTCTATTCTCTTATTATTTACCCCATTCTCACTTTGATCCAGACTCACTGGTGTCATTAATGTTTTTTGGACCTGCCAATCCCAAGCCTTTACTCTAGCTATTCACTTCGCCTGGATCGCTTTCTTCAGATATCCACTTGCCTAAATCTCTTACCTCCTTCAAAGTTTCCTTATCTCACCTTCTCAACTAGGACTGTTATGAAACCCTCAGCTCATTACTCTTACCCTGTTCTGATGTATAGCATTTACCACTTTCTAATGTACTAGATAATCTATTTGTTGGTTACATATATCACTTATTGCCTGTCTTCCCCCTTTAACATATAGGTTCCTCACAGATTGGAAATTTTGTCTGCTATATTCTACAGACCTGATGTATTCAAGTATCTAGAATGCTTCTAAGCAAATAACAGACGTTCAATAAATATTTTTATTGACTTAACTCATTAGTTACCAAAGAGTTATGAGTTAAAGTTGCCTTGTTGAGGGGCGCCTGGGTGGCTCAGTCGGTTGAGCGTCAGGCTTCAGCTCAGGTCATGATCTCGCAGCTCGTGGGTTCGAGCCCCGCCTCGCGCTCTGTGCTGACAGCTCAGAGCCTGGAGCCTGCTTCAGATTCTGTGTCTCCCTCTCTCTCTGCCCCAACCCACTCGCATTCTGTCTCTGTCTCTCTCAAAAATGAGTAAACATTAAAAAAAAATAAAGTTGCCTTGTTGAAGAAACAAACTGAATGACACATCATGTTTCATTTCGGTAAGTTTACATCATGATAAATTCTTTTTTAATTTGGATAAAATTGATGGGGCTGTGTGTGTGTGTGCGTGCGCGTGCGTGCGTGTGTGTGTGTGTGTGTGAAACATCCACTAAATGGTTTACATATGCTAAATTGTTGAGAAATTTTAGCATATTGTATATAAGAAAAAGTTCTGAGAGATGATGTTTGAGAGCAAAAGTTTAGATCAAATTGTGGACAGAAGTGTTTTCAAACAGGACGAATTAATCAGGACCAGTATCAGAGGGAACACCAAGGAAATGACTGAAGAGAAAAGAGTTACAGACATTTCCCAAACACCTAGTCTACCTTGGACATTGAGATGCCATCCTATAAAATTTTGAATAAACATGTGATCTTTTGGACTTCTTTTTCTTTAATCCTATTTATATTCCAGGGTTATCCAAAGTTAATATGAATTAACTGTGAGAGATAAAATGGAAAATATTAGCAATAAAGAAAGATACCATTACATTAGAGATGCAGATATAGATAAAATGTCATTTTTGCTGAACTCAGAGCCTGGCAATATTTTATGGAAACAAGCAGAAGTCTACTGCTAAAAGATACAGATGACTTTATTCTCAGCCTACTCCTATTAACCTCTCAACATGGATTCATTCATTAGACAACTATTACCTTGCAAAAGATAAATATTGGAATGTGCCAGCACACAGGGTACATCAAGAAAGTGGAGGTAAACATGGTGTGGGGTCACAAGTACGTGGAAGAAAGAACTAGGAAATAAATGAGATAACCATAGAATGTGCCCTGATAAATAAAAGATGTGAGAGGCTTAGAAAAATATAGGGCAACCTGAACGTCTGTTCCAAGAAGACCAGGCTTACCTGAAAGACATCCTGGGGCTTAAGGCTCCCAAGTGAAAGCCTAAATTGGTGAGGAAGGCTGTGAAGCAAGCTCTGCCTGTCCTGAAACTCATGGTACTAGGACATGAAAGGTAACAGGGTTGGTTTACATTTCCTGACTTCCAAATTTTCTCAATCTCAATTTATTATTCTTTCCTTAGTTCACTACTCTCTTCTTTCTGTTCTTTAAAGAGGAGTGAAAATAATAACCCTGCCAGCACAAACTGAGTATACTGATTTTAAAGAAATAGGAACAGTGTTGTCAGCATATGTGGGGATTTTCTGTATAACGGGGCTGCTGTTCTGGTAGTTTGGGTGTAGATAACAGTTTATTTGCATGGCTGTTGACTGAGATGACAAGTCCTTATGTTAGATTACAAAATGATTGATTTTTAAAAATAGGAAAAAGAAATAAACAATTCCTCTCTTTGAAAGGCTATCTCATTTCATCCTCTCAGCAACATGTGGGGAATTTTGTTAAAAGCAATTACAGATGAGGCAACTGAGTCTCAGAAAGATTAGGTCATTTTCCTAAAGTATATGAAAGCTTTCATAAATTACGCTACAATGCCAATTCATTTTATTTTTTTCCTTGTAACTCCGTCAAGGGACATAAAGTCTTTTTTAAAAGTTTTACTTGACTTACATTGTATGAATCCAAGAATTTTTCATAAATCCACAAAACAAGAATTTCCTTCTTGTCTTTCATTTTTGGTTTATGTGCCACTTTCTCAGGCAGACCTTCCCTGGTCATTAAGGCTGGCTTAGCTGATGTGTTTTACACTCTCACAGTACCTGTACTTTTCCTTTGTAGGATAAGCACACCACTTTAGTAATTATAAAGTCAAGTGTGCACTGCATAGTTATCTGCCATTTCACAGCTTCCTGAGCTCAAAGACTTTGCTTATTTTATTAGTTTATTCCCAGCATTTGCTGTAAGCCAATCAAGCTGGAAGGAAGGAAGGAAGGAAGGAAGGAAGGAAAGAAGGAAGGAAGAGAAGGAAGGAGAGGAGGGACGGGAGGGAAGGAGGGAAAGAGGCCTTGCCTGGAAACATCAGAATTATATTCTAGTCTAACCAACCAAGAATATCTGGGGAATTGAAGGTTGTCCTCTTGGCATCAGCAAATGTAACTGCTACACTGTAGCTTCTCTCCTCCTTGTTCCATCAGAGCTCAAGGTCCTCACAATACTCTCCCATTCTAAAGACATAAAACTGTTGCACCTGGTTGGCTCAGTCGGTTAAGTGTCCGACTTTTGGTTTTGGCTCAGGTCATGGTCTCATAGTTTCATGAGTTCAAGCCCAATGTGCATTGGGCTCTGTGCTGACAGTGTGGAGCTTGCTTGGGATTCTCTCTCTCCCTCCCTCTCTCTCTCTGCTCCTACCTCATCCAGGCTGTCTCAGTCTCTCTCAAAAATAAATACACTTAAAAAAATTAAAGAGACAAGATTAGCATTATGATATATGAATATAATTCTGTCAAATATTTTAAGTCTTATTTTTCACCCCAATTTCCTCCTATAAATTATAATTTAGATTTCTAAGTAGGATGTCAGAGAAAAAAAAGAGAAAACGCATTTAAAATTGAATTCTATGTGTGTGTGTGTGTGTGTGTGTGTGTGTGTGTGTCTGTTTGTAGGTAGGTAATTATATCTTACTTCCTATTTACACCGTATTATATAGAATAGTAGTTAAAAGATGTAGAGTCTAAAGTCAAACTACCTGGGCTCAAATTGTTTACAGATTGTATTACTTTAGGCAAGCTACTTAGGCTCTCTTTGTCTCATTTTTCTTTAATTTTATCAGTTAAACTGGGATAATATTACACACCTCCACATAACCGAAGAGTGAATGTCTCCTAAATCTATCAGCCATTGCCTTGACTATTCAATAAGCCTTGTTCAATAAGTGTTCAATAAGCCTTGACTATCATAGCGATTATTTCAAAGAAAGAAACTATAAATAGAGTATGTGATCATTTGGAGAAATCCAAAGCAGTTTAGCTCCAAAGAGTGTAAAAATACCCTGATATCATCTTCCAATATACAGGTAAAAATATTTAACTTCTAAATTGAATTACTGTGTGGAATTCAGAGGCAAAGTAGGACCAGAAATAAAAATAAATCTCAATATGTTAGAAATGCCTTTTTCTTCCCTATCCTTCTTTCAAAACTCATCTCAAAACTATAAGGAGAACAAGAAAGAGGAATGAAAACTTGAATTTGTCTAAGCTAAGAGATATGTTTAACCATTTAACCCACAATATCTCATGATGGAGAGAGTGGAAAATAATAAATGACTTAGCAGAGCAGGAGAAAGTCAAATCTAAAATTGCAAAGGGGATCCGCATGGGAAAGTTTTGTCAGTTTGCAGATCCCTAGAATGTCTTTGGAACTGATGGGGGGATTAACCTGAATCTGAAAACTGAAATAGATTAAATTTAGGATAAGCAAAATTAGGCTAAATTTCTCCCACTGACTTATCTTAGCATGAATATGAAAAATAAACTGAGCATCTATATATAGAATCTATGTTGTTTCATTGACCTGTATATCTATCCATGTCAATACCACATTCTCTTGGTTATTGTAGCCTTAAAATATGTCCTGAAATCTAGTATTCTAATATCTCCAATTTTGTCCTTCTTTTCCCTTCAAAATTATGTTGCCTTTGCTAGATTCTTTGCTTTTTAGAATCATCTTACCAATTTGAACCCAAACCCAAACCAAACCAAAACCTGATGAGAAATGATAGGGATAATGTTGAATGTATGGACAAATTACATATACAGATTCATTAAATCTGTAGATCATTTACATCTTAATAATGATGATTCTTCTGGGTGGCTCAGTCAGTTAAGTGTCTGACTTCGGCTCAGGTCATGATCTCACAGTTCATGAGTTCAAGCCCAGCGTCGGGCTCTGTGCTGACAACTCATGGGAGTCTGGAGCATGCTTCATATTCTGTGTCTCCTTCTCTTTCTGCCCGTCTCCTGCTCATGCTGTCTCTCTCTCAAAGATTAATGAACTGAAAAAAATGATGATTCTTCTGATACATAAGCATTGTATCCTTCTCTATTTAGGTTTCATTTAATTTCTCCTAGAAACTTTATGTAATTTTCAAAGTATAAGTCTTACATGTATTTTGTTAAGTTTATTCTTAAGTACTGAACTGAATATTTTTCACACAATTGAAGATAGAACTTTAAATTTCAATTTCAAATCTATTGTTAATTGGTATATAAAATATAATAAATTTTTAAATTGAACCTGAACTCTGCACCTATTGAGATAATCACACTTTTTAAAATTTTAATCTATTAATAAGGTAAAGTAATTCATTTGACTTTGAATTTTAAATCTACCTTGCATTCCCGAAATTAACCCACACATTTAAAATGTTTACATTGTTGGGGCGCCTGGGTGGCTCAGTCGGTTAAGCAGCCGACTTCGGCTCAGGTCATGATCTCGTGGTCTGTGAATTCGAGCCCCGGGTCCGGCTCTGTGCTGACAGCTCGGAGCCTGGAGCCTGTTTCGGATTCTGTGTCTCCCTCTCTCTGACCCTCCCCCGTTCATGCTCTGTCTCTCTCTGTCTCAAAAATAAATACACGTTAAAAAAAATACAAATAAATAAAAAAAAATAAAATTTTTACATTGTTGGTCACTGAGTTTCATTGTATTTTTAAAAATAGTATTCACTTTTGTGAACAAAAGTTCCCAGGTAAATTCTTGGAGATAACAGGTAAGTTCAGATAAGTTCTTGGAGTATGTTGGATCCTTCTGAGGTTTCATTTTAAGCCTTTGGGGCAAGGCAGAGGAACCTCTGCTCAATGGCTAATTTTGCCGCACTACTAAGGTCATAATCTGAGGATTCTACTTGTCTCATTGATTAGAAAAGTTCTGCCATGCTGATTTGTGGGATCATGACCTAATTTTCAATAAGAGTCTGTCTACTCCATTCTAGTGGTTCTTTTTCTGCAGATTCCTCTCACACAGGTATACTCAGCCAAAGACACATGTTCTGTAGAACATGATGATTTGAGAAGTTTAGTATCTTTGATGAAAACAAAATAGTGTAAGGAGTCAGACAAAAATTCCCTTTGATGTAATTAAAAAATATATTTAACCTCCAGATATAATCTCCTCGTTCTTATCCAAAGGCCATGATACTATACAAAGACTGATAATCAGCTAGCATTTCAAGTCATTATCAGTAAGGTACTGTTTCTCCATTCGTAACCTAAACAAATATTTATTTCTGACCCAATCATTATTTAGATTTGGTTTTAAGTTAGTTAACTATTATGTTCAAATATCTTGATGGAACTGTACCAAAAGCTGCTTTTGTGTATATGAATAAATAGTTTATTCATATTTAAGAAAAAACATGTTTCTTTCCCAGTAGGAGATATGAAATAATACAGTGAACTATGGGAAGTTCTCAACATATGTTACATAATTCTGATAATGCAAACTGACATTTATTGAGCTCTTACTATGTGCCAAGAACTTTACACACATTATTGTGTTGTGATGGAAAGAATCTTGGAGTTGATGCAAAGTATTTGGTTTTATTTTTCAGCTCTGTCAATCTCTATGTGTCAATGGGAAAACCACACAAGTTTTCCAAGACTTTGTTTACTTATCTATAAAGTAGGGAAAATGACACCCAGAGAATCTGACAAGAAGCAAGATGTGAAAACCTTTCTAAACCCGATACAGTATTATCTTTGAAGACTTGCCATCATGATATTTGCATATTCTTTTTGACATTCACATTATATGCAATGATTTTTTTTTATTTCATGACATATAAACATTGCATATGCATGTGTTTACATACATGGACACATATATCTGGGTGTGAGAATATATACACACAAAAAAACGCATATACCTATACACATATACTTCCAGCTAGAAGAGTCTCCCCTCTAAGACTGACCTCTATGCAAACTCCTCTCTCTCTCTCTCTCTCTCTCTCTATATATATATATATATATATATATATGTACATTCCTACACATTTATTATCCATAATTGTAGCAGAGTTTCCTAATTTAATAAATGGGAGATTAGATCTCACTTTAACGGGACAGAGTAATAATTTGTCTTTTCTTCACTTACAAGTTTCCTCTTGTTCCAGTCTTCAAAATTCATACTAAAAAACTTAGTTTATCTGAACCAAAAATAATTCACAGTTTTTCAAACATTTCTTGAGTGCCAGCATTAAAGCAACAGTCTCTTGCATTGCTCAAAAAATTACCTTAAATTCCAAGATCAACCCCCATGAGTTTAATTTTATCAAAGAATAGATGTCTTGTCAAATACAGTCCCAACCAACATAATCAGTAGCTTTCAAAGTATGTTTGACATTGAGAAGGACTGAAAAACAACATAGGAGTCAGAGAAACAGACATCGATGGCCTGTCAAATTTTTTGTAGACATCATGCTATTATCAAGGCACATCAGGATAAAATAAAATGACCTAGCTGACCACAGGCTTACAAATGTCTTGGGAAGGAAAGAAAAACGGTGAATCAAAAGGTAGCTTTGTTGCCTGTCCCCCCAGGCCTTCTTATTGACAGGAATGACAATGGTCCCAAGATGCACCATTATCTATGACCAGCAAGCAGACATCAAATGCTCCTGAGCTGTATCTGTCAGAATAGAAAATTCTGCTCAAAACAGACAGGGCTTGTTACATTTTGTTCAGCTAAGGTTTGTCAAAAGCCAGGGTCACTTGTGTGTGCCCTGCCCTGAAGGGGAATTGTAAAACGAGAGAAGTACAGGATTCCTCGATGTTTCTTCTGCAAGGAGACTTTGAGTCTGCTTGACCAAAATGTTTTGAAAGTCAAGTCATGACTCAAAGGAAGTGGAAAACAAAGTTAATAGTCTGTCATTTTACTACTTAGGAATGAGGCTCACATGGTAAAGAGTCAGAGTTTAAAAAGATTCCTACATTTAGAGAATTTTTGTGCTAAGTGTGATTTGTTATTTCAAACTCAAAAGGGAAAATACTACTCTTATTGAAATTAGAGAGAACAAGTTAATGTGTTCTGGCCAAGCATTTTGTGCCACAGCATTATGGAGTTTATTATAGTCTGAAATATTTACACTGGTAAGAGATTCCTCTAATTTGCTTCTTTTTGACTAAAGAGAGATTTTATATACAAATGTCCAGCCTCTGACATTTAAGTAAACTCACTAACTTGGAGAAACATCTGTTGACCACTCATAAGAAAATTTCAGGTTGAGAGTATTTCTTTAATTGATTCCTTAAAAAAATTAACACAAACTTTTTTCCTCTTTCAATAAATTTGAGAGTGCAAATGTAGCCACCCCAAAGAGTGTGAAAAAAGAGATAATTTTCCTCCCCTCCCCTACCTGATCTTTGTCTCTCTCTCCTCAACTCCTCCTTTTCCTTCCCTCCTTTTGTCTCTTCTTTTGAGTGCTTTACTTCTCAATTTATAGTTTCACAATTTTCCTAGGGCCAGAAACAAATTCAATTTTGATCAAATTTGAGGTCTTGATAAAAAGTGTTACCATATATTATAATTCCTATGTTACATAAATTTTTTAAAAAATATGGTTTGCAAACTGATGGCCACCATTATTTTAGTTTGTCTATACAATCTTTTCTAAGAGTGTTATTTATTTTCCACTTGTAAAGATTGGAAAATTTCACACAATAAATTTAATTTCTACATTCCTAGAAAAACAGGGGGTGGCAGTAATTTAGCAGTGCTTAGGTCGAGTTTCTGCAAGCAGTAGTCTTCTATATGAGGAACAGGGCTAGACAGGCCTGTGATCTACAGGTATCACAGTTCCATAAGGTTTATTTCTCTCACTTATCCATAGAGATTTGAGTTCTGCTAAACTCAATTAATGGATTAAACCAATCAGCTATTATCCATATTCTACATGACTGTGCAATTCTAGTTAGAAACTCAGAAGTGAGAATATAATTTTCTAATTCTTGAATAAGTGGAAATTCTGCCCCTATCACTAGACTGCTAGCTTTGCCAGGAGATAGACAATATTTTAGACATTGTTTGTTATTCATGTTCATGCACTAGTGACCATGAAGTAGCATTCAGTCAATGCTTGTGGCAAAGAAAGAAGAGAAAGAAAAGAAAAGAAAAGAAAAGAAAAGAAAAGAAAAGAAAAAAAAGAAAGAAGGAGAGAGGGAAGGAAGGAAGGAAGGAAGGAAGGAAGGAAGGAAGGAAGGAAGAAGGAAGGGACAGGGAGGGAGAGAAAGAAAATATTTCAAAAAGAAAAAAATGGATCTTTCATTTTCTTCTGTTTTCAATTGTACCAGTGATTTTGTATGTACCTTAATAAACACTCTTGTTCAACTGGGAAATAACATGGACCTCAGGATTCTATATCATCCAGCTAATATTAGAGCGAAGCTCACATGAGATCCTATAACAATTTATGTAATTTTAGAGAAACTCCATGATAATGATGGATGACACATACTTTTCTTGATAATACCTTACCGCCAATAATGTTGTGCAAGGTCATCCATCTGCCTTAACTGTCTCTCAACTATAAAGCTATAAATACTACCACCATTCTAATCACTAAGGCAAATAAATGTTTCTGTGGTGATATAAAAAATTCCTCATAACTTGGAATATCTTTTAATTATTGACAGCTCTAAATTTTTTCCCACACAGAATTCCATTGCTCTGCATTAATTAGAGAAAAAGGATACTTGATTTGGAGACAGAAGCCCTTGGGATCAAGTCCTAAACATGACATTTATTAGCAGTACTACAATCGACAGTCACTTAACCCTGATATATGTTAATCTTTCCATCGGTAAAGTGGAGTCAAAGACATGTCCCTCACTAACATTACAGTGTTGTAAAAAACTCCATTGAAAGCAATGTAAAAATGTACACATTTCATGATTTTCAGAAATCTACAGGCACATCTTAAACAAGAAATGTAATACTTGAGAACAGATTCCTGCCTTTATAATAAAACATACAATTTGAGATTTTTTATTCATCATTCAACCTAGTAAGAACAATTGATTTGCCCATTCAATTAATCTAACGGCCAGTTTGACTGAATTAACCGATTACTTCTGTAACAGCCAGTTGATCAGTTCTTGCCAGCAGAGAAATGCAAAGTGTCAAAATGTGTGTTAGGATTATCTACAGTAATTTACTCTTTGGTTTATTTCTGATTCTTTGATTCCTGTTTTTTTTTTTAATGTTTATTGATTTCTGAGAGAGAGAAAGAGAGAGAGCACGAGTGGGAGAGGGGCAGACAGAGGGTGGCAGAGGATCTGAAGCAGGCTCCATGCTGACAGCAGAGATCCTGACACAGGGCTTGAACCGAAGAACTACAAGATTATGACATGAGGCGAAGTCATACGCAGAACCATTTGAGCCACCTAGGTACACCTGATTCCTGGATTTCTAATGCTAGAGTACAGGTGTTGTGTCCCTCATAAAATGCAAAAATGCCTATGGTTACACAGAAATCTAACAAGACAACAGTGATTTTGTCCAATAATCACTGTAACTATTTTTCTCACTTTACACTGATACACTTTGAAATTCCTATTCATCTCTCTTACACAAGTTCAAATGACCAACACTATGAAGCTTTTATGAAATTCTCTAGATTAAGTTGAATACTCTACTCATAGTGTTCTATTTTTACAACATTCTATGCATTACATTCTAATTATCTGTTTATGTGGCCACCTCTAATAAAATTGTGAGGACCTTGAAGACAGAGACAATGTCATCTTCATGTTGGAACAACCACCACAACAACAATCTAACACAGCTGGACTTTGCAAGCATTACTTGCAAAAGCTGTTGCAAAAATAACAACAACTAAGTTTAAAGAGGAATGCAAGAGTTATTATACTACGGATCAATGGGAAAATTAAATTTATAAACAATAAGAGGAAAAAGAATATATGAAGGGAGGTAATATATTTGGGTTAAACTGTGGTCCCTTCCCTTCCCCCATTCACTGACTTAAACATCTTGGTCCACTGCTCTTCCTTCTACCTTAGGAATAGCTAATTTTCCTATTCATTTTCCTCACAGGTGGGAAGACATACTCTTGAATGAAGAATTATCCAAAAATCCATGACTTTTGACCGTACATAGTAGACAAAAATCTTTCCTTAAACTTTCTGATGGATGATCAAAACCAAAGGCATACGACTGAGATCAAGGATTATAAAACATAAGCTACATAATGGGGCAAATATGACAACTAAAAAATTATTTTCCTTCCCAAAGACAAAGAAGATTTTGACTAACCTTAAGGAAAGAAAGGATTGCAGGAAATATGACTCTAATTTAGGCACTGTGAGTATCTGAGGAGGCATCCCATCAATAGAGGGGAAATGAAAAATAACAACAACTACGTTTAGAGGTGTATTGCAAGCTAAAGTAACTTTAGTCAATTCTCAAGTGGAACTAGAAAGTGCTGGCAAACTAGAAGTCAAAAGCTGGGATTTGGATGATATTGTAAATGTACACTGATAGAGCAGAGGCTATGGAAGAACTGAGGATGCCACTGGTAACTGTGAGACACATGATGATAGCCAAATTCAGGAGAGACCAGATACCATGAAACCAAAGCCAGTGGCCAGAGTCATGTGAAGCCATGTCTCTTTGCTCACTACATGTGATAGGTTAGCTGTTAGAAATTTAAACTGTTCACAGGGAGAAGGGAAGAAGCAGATAGGAGGGAATAAAAATATTGGATTGGTTGAGTTTAAAATATGATTATACTACACTTAATGCTAGAAGTGATTTTATGATCTTTAATTAAAAATGGGAAAATTTCAGCTGCTAATTCAAACAGGAAAATCAAAAGAAAATTTTGGTTACATTAAAAAAAGTTGTACTTTTTATATTCAAGTGTGTGTACTGTTGCTATCACACAATTTAAAAAAGCTGCATGTACTTTAGTGTATAGTTAGGGGTTCAAAGGGTCTTGGATGGTCTTTCAGAATGACAGCAATAGATACTTGGTAATAAAAGATAGTTTCTACTGACTTGGATAATCCATCTTACATTACTCTCATAAGGTCTGATTATTTTTTGTCATTATTTATGATTACAAAGTCATAATGCTGTAATAATGACTATTGCTATGTTATGTTTTCATTTTAAAAGTTTTGTGGAAAACAAAGCTTGGATTCCATGAAGAAAACAGATCTCCTTTCATTCTTTTGGTATTTGGTTTATTTAAAAATTTAAAAATAACCTGAGTCTAAGCTTATACTCAATTACTTACAAACTGTGTGCCTTGAGCAACTTGATTAACAGGTCTGAACTACCTTGCTTCCGTAGTGTGTGTAATGGGGATAAATCCATTTGTCTCAGCTTTCCAAAGGGATTACTGGACAGTTCAAAACTTTAATGTATGAGAAGGTGTATTGAAAGTGAAAGAGCTCTGCAATGCAGCTTATTGTTTTATCAATATGTTATAAAATATTTCTCAACACTTGCAAAGATACATTTTCATTTTTCATTACAACAGAGTTATTTAATCATTCATGAAATAAAATCACCTGACTATATAAGTTGGTGGGTTCCCTTATAACACCTAATTTTATCTTTAGGACTGATAAGATACTTTAATGTACAATGCATAGGCTTGGAATAATAAATTACTGAAAATATGTGCTAGCCCAGTATTTGTATTTACTCATTTTGCCTGTTTAGACTCAGTCAAGGAGATTCTAGGAGCTAAAATTTTCATAGATACTGGAAGAGTTTATCATAGAACTGTCATCAAAATAAAAAATAAAATGTAAAACAATGAGAAAAATTTCAGAAACATTTTCATGGTGGAATTTGAACTGAGGCTTTAGTCATTATCATCGTGTATACAAAAGAGTAACTTTTTTCTCTCTTCCATTCCCAAACACTCTCAATATACCAAGAGAAGACACCAGCTGTTGCAAAATTTCATTTTGTTTGAATGGCAGAAAGGCAAATCCAAGTGCATCTACCATCTTTTATTATGCATAGATCTTACAAACATAGAGTAGGGTGTGTATGAAAAACTAATAAGTTGCAAGCCTAGCAAGACGTAGTGAGGGAAGAAACTGGATCGTATGAAAGGCCATTCACTGTCTCCTCTGTGCACTGAATCCCTGTGCCTATACTTCTATTCTACAGTGTAAGCCTAGTTTAACCTAACTAGAACCAGGAAGTGATGATACTCGTGTCAGATTCCAGTAGCCAGAAGTACTCTGGGGAATAAAGATGCTAATTTTTTTACTGCTGAGAAAAATAAATAAATCTGGAATAAGGATCACTATAAACCACCGCAACGTTGTCCCTTACCTTACTTTTGTCAAGACATATGAAGTCATTTACTTCTCATCCCTACTATTTGGTTTGAATTTTACCCATGGAGAAGCTTGTAGAAATTCAATGACCATAAACATTGTTCTGAAGGAAGAGAACTTAGTTAAAGTGCAAATTAAAATAGTTACTTGAATTTTAGAGTTAAACTATAGAAGTCATTAATCTTCCAATGGAGTAGGTTTTAGTAAAAAGCACTAATGAAATTTTTCATATTGTAATTTGTCTTTTTTTCCCCATTAAAATAGAAGGTATTCTAAAGCTTTGATTATAAACATTCCATGATCCTTTTAGCCAATTAAAAAAAAGAATTAAAAAGATTATTGACTCCTGGGACATTGTGTTTCTGGTGTTTGATATATAGTTATAAATGAAGCAGTAGGAGATGATATAAATAAGACTAATTTGAACTCATAAAACTTATCTATAAATGTAGAATAAGGGTTTTTGCCTTTATAATGGATTCTCCAATTCATTTATTCTGCAAACGTTTATAAAGTGCCTTTATATACTAGGGAATATTTTGGAACTTCGTTTTACAGGAAAATTGAATTAGCCTGGGTTCTGTCCAGAAAGCAGAACCTGAAACAAGGGCTTCAGTGCAGGCAGTTTATTTTAGAAAAAGATCCTAAAGTGAATACAAGATTGCATTACCACTAAGTTACCATAATGGGCAACTGTGGTTTGATCATTCTGTGGACACTCTAAAGTGCAGCGAGGAATCTAATTTAGGATTTATGGAATGGAAGAAGGAGTATTTACCCACCAGCAACCATCCTCTATTGGTCAACTACTGCCCTCTCACGTGTTAACTCTCTCAGAATCCTAGGTTTGCCAGGGGATCAGAATACCCAGGTGGGTTTCCACATCTCTGTCATGAAGCCCAGGACAGGAAGCAAGATTCAACCAGTGCTGTTGAGGAAGTGTTTTCAGTCAAAGGCGGACTAAGAAGCTATTTATTAGCCATATAAACATATTACAAAAAGAGAGGGTTTATCATATTCATATTAATAGATTTGCTTTATTATTTATTCAAGATGTTAACCAAGTACTTATTATGTGCCAGGCACTGCTTTAGGCATGAAGATACAGCAGTAAACAAAACAATTTATGACCCCTGCTTTCATAGAGCTAAATATAGTAGAAGAGAAGAGGGAAAAAGAGGAAATTGTGGTTTATCAGATGGTAAAAGCAGGGTGGACAAGGGAGACATCCAGATATTTGGAGGAAACAGTACTCTTGACAGAATGAATAAGCTCAAAAGTTCTGATGTGAAAGGTTTGGAGTGTTCATGGGACAGAGAACAAAGGAGAGAGAACTATGTTAGGATACCTTGCAAAACCTTTGATTAGATGAGGGGCCACTGAAGAGTTTAGAGCAATATCATAGGTGATCTGCCTTATGTTACAGAAAGATGTACGATGCAATAATTCCACTATTGGGTATTTTCCCAAAGAAAACAAAAATGCTAATTGAAAAATATATATGTACCCCTATGTATATTAAAACATTGTTTATAATTGCCAAGATATAGAAGCAACCTAAGGGTCCATCAACAGGTGAACGGATATAGAAAATGGGATACACACACACACACACACTCACACACACAGGAATACTATGCAGCCATAAAAGAATGACATTGTGCCATTTGAGACAACATGGACAGACTTAGAAGATATTATGCCAAGTGAAATAAGGCAGAATGAAAGACAAATATCATATGGTTCCACATAAATGGAATCTAAATAAGCAAACAAACAAAAAGCAGAATCAGACCTATAAATACAGAGAACAAACTGACAGTTCCCAGAAGGGAGGGCATGGTGGGTTGGGAAAAATGGGTGAAGGGGAGAAGGAGATACAGGCTTCCAGTTATGGAATGAGTAAGTCCAGGAATAAAAAACAAAGCATAAGGAATACAGTCAATTATATTGTAAGAGTAAAGTAATGGGACAGAAGTTAGCTACATTTGTGGTGAGCATAGCATAAGGTATAAATTTGTCAAATTGTTCAGTTGAACACCAGCAACTAATCTAACATTGTGTATCAACTATACTGAAATAAAAAAAAATCATTTGCTGTAGGGACATTATACAGGAAGATAGTCACATAATGAACGTTAGATTTGTCAAGAAAAAATTCAGAGATTTAGAAATAAGCAAAAGAGATGATTGTCCTTTTAAAAAAGTGTTAGAGATTCCCTTCAGGGATTATGTGACATTATAGGGCTATACACCGTTGACTATCTTTCTGTGACAATTTTATAACTTTGTAGGCATAGAAATTAATTTGTAGAAAACTGATATTTCTTAAATGATTCTCATCCATAGCAATGCAAGTGAGTTATGTACTGTAGAGATATAATTCATTTCTATTCTATAGAAAAGATAATCTCAAACATCATATTTTAGGGGTGTCTGAGTGGCTCAATCTGTTAAGCATCCTGACACTTGGTTTCCTCTCAGGTCATGATCTCATGGTTCGTGGGTTTGAGCCCCGTGTTGGGCTCTACGCAGATGGTGTGGAGCATGCTTGGAATTCTCTCTGCCTCTATGCCACTCACACATGTGTGTGCTCTCGTTCTCTCTCAAAATAAATTAATAAACTTAAAAAATATACTTTAAGTTATTAGCCAGTTTTCATCTATTATCAGTCTTGATTGCCTATATAGGTCTGTGCTTTAAATTCTCCTTTGAACCAGTTTTAACACCTTATTGATTTCCTCATTGATCAATGAGTTAAATAAAATATTTGACAGTAACAAAAACATAAAAAGAAAGACGTCCTTGTCTGTGGTGTTGAGAGTGAAGTGGAGGAGGGTGCAAGATGATATTGGGGCAATCCAACCAAGAGAGAGATAGAGATAGAATTAATGGATACTGGAGTTTGGGGAGGTATAGGTGATAAGATTTGATGATGGATTTGATAAAGGGAGTGAGAATTCTAAGATTCATGGATAACAACAAGGATTTCTGGTTGTTTGTTTTGTTTTTGCTGGAAGAATGGAGGTGCCACATGTGAGAGAGACTGAAAAGAACAAGTTACAAGAGACTTCTGTTTTGGACATGTTGAATTTGGGAAACATATTAGCTAGCAGA
This sequence comes from Panthera leo, assembly GCF_018350215.1. Classification (NCBI taxonomy): domain Eukaryota; kingdom Metazoa; phylum Chordata; class Mammalia; order Carnivora; family Felidae; genus Panthera; species Panthera leo. Next base: position 136,282,673 of record NC_056686.1, read on the forward strand.
GTGTAGGTATTCTGACATACAGGAGTCTGGCGTTAAGCAGGGATAACCAGTCTGTAGATAAAAATCTGAGTATCTTCAAATGTTATATAAAGCATGATACTGGATCAAATGAGCCAAGTAGAGAAGACAAAAGTCCCAAGAATGGGGTCCTTGTACATGCTAGTGTTTAGAAGTTGAAAGTATGAAGAAGAGTCTGTGAGACAGGGGAAAAAACAAGAGGAGGTAAAGTCCTAAACAAAATGCAGAAAATGTCACAAAAAGTGGGAGGAGTGATTTCATATTAAATGCTGTTAGAGGTCAAGTGGGATAACAAATAAATATTGAGTGCTATACTTAGCAACATGGAGCCTGGGTTGAATTATGTTCAAGAAAGAAAGAGTAAAAATTAGAGATAGAACTATACTGTAAAAGGGAAACATATGTGGCAACAACCAGAGGAGAATGTGTGGTCCAAATAAGATTTTTCGCTTTGCGATGGAAGAAATAAACATATATTCAGATCCTGATGGGATATTTCTATTAAGAGGGAAACAATAGATCTTGAAGAAAAGATGGTGAGACTGTATTAAGTTAGTGGTATATTAGCTGTGAGAACTGCCATAACAAATACCACAGACTGGGTGATTTAAACCAGTGACTTTTTTATAGTTCTGGAGACTAGATCAAGGTGTTGACAGATTTTTGTTTATTCCAGGCCCCTTCTTGTTGGCTTGCAGATAGGTGCCTTCTTGCTATGTATCCTCACATGGTTGCACCTTAGTCCCTGAGTACAGGGACTGTGATTCTGTGTCCTAACTCCTCTCTGAGAACACAGTCATATTGGATTAGGACCCACCCTAAAGAACTCATTTTAATTTAATCACCTCTTTAAAAATCGTATCTCCAAATATGGAGTACTGGGGATTAGGACTACAATGTATGACTCTGGGGGGCGGAAACATATCTCAGCCCATAACAAGTGGTGTTTCTGAATACGTGAAAGGGGATGAAATTTAAATTACAAACAGAAGGACTAGTCTTATGGTGACACAGATAAATTAAAAAGAAACAGAATAAGATGCACCTGCTCTTAGGAAGCTAGCTCTGATGGAGGAGTATGTAATGTTTCCTCAGTATTCATATTTTCTCAATGAAATTAGAAGCACAACTAATAATTTTGCTCTCTCTTCATGAAAGGAAGAAGATGTCAAAAGTTTGAGAAATGAGGACATGGTTTGGTTATTTAGGAAAGTGGTAGAATAAAATAATTAAGAAATATAGTATGGTTTCTGGCTCTCTTCTTGAATATAGTAGTCATAAATTTGAAGCAAAACCAGTTGTAATGCTTTCCTCCAATTGTTTTTTTTTTTTTTAGTTGCAAAAGAATGAGCATGAGATCGGTGTTGACTCTGATTTAACCAAGGTCTGGATTTTTGCCGGGTGAGTACAATGCATGGAGAGAAGGAAAGGCTGTTAAGTCATTTTAATACATGATAGACTGAACCCCAGCTGGCAAAAGAGTGAAGTAAAGAATGAAGTTAGAGAGGGAGCGAGTGAAAAGGTAGCAGAATCAATAAGGTATAAGTCAGACATGGGTAGAGAAATTCTTGGAGCTGGGTGACTAGAAGGAGCCTGGAAAGGACAGGGGTGCTATACTGGAGACTGACATTTGGAGAGTTTACAGTTGCAGTCAGTGCTGATGTCTCAGTTAAAACCAGGAGAGTGAGGGCTGAAGTAGGATGAATGACACATTTGTGGAGGGATGAGAGTCAAGAAATTTTGAAGCTAGGGAACTGAGAGAATCATCTATATGGCTAAATCTAAAGAATTACAACAGCCATAGCATTGGAGATAGTGACAATTAACCAGAGGTTAAAATATGAAATAGCTGAGAGAGAATGGTCAGTGTCCTACAAATAATAGTGATAAATGAAAGGGAGTATGGTATTCTTTAATGGCATGAGCTTTAAAACACTCTTTTTTTCAGCAAACGCAAGAAACAATGGACTCATCACCAGGTCCAATAGTATGATGGATTTGGGAGAGGAATATGAAGGCATGGAGTTTCTCTCTATTCCTAGAATCATAAAGGGTTGGGAAAGGCATAGTGTTTCTACAGTAATAGTGGATTAATAAGGGTAAGTATGAAAGTGATATAGCAAAGGATGATCAACACATTTAGAATTCACCTCTATACTCCATACAGCTCACAGAAATTGCTCAGAAATACTGTCAGTGAATGACTTATTTGCATGTGTGTTTGTTTACTCATTTCACAAACTTTGGTAGAGGGAATTACTTTGTCCCTGATACTGTTCAAAGCACTCTGAAAATGTTAACCAGTTTATTTTCATAATAATATTAGGAAATAGAAACTGTTATTATCTCCATTTTAAAAATGAGGAAACTGAGGCAAGGAGAGATTAAGTAAGTTGTTCAAGGTTATGTTTTAATGGTATTAATATTTCTTCATCTCATATTTAATTAAAGAAATTAGCTATGAGAAGGTAATGCCCCATTTGGGCTTACACAGAAAGCGTTAACCAGTCATTGTAATAATTAATTATGCAAAAAACAGACTACCTTTAAAATTAACCAGTTTAAGATTTATTGTTTTGAATCAACAAATCAGGAAAAATCATTCTTTTAAGTTTACTTATTTAGAGAGAAAGTGTGTGTGTGAGCTGGGGAGGGGCAGAGAGAGAAATAGAATCCCAAGCAGGCTCCACATTGTCAGCTCAGAGCCCGACGCGGGGCTTAAACTCACAAACCAGTGAGATCATGACCTGAGCAGAAATCAAGAGTGGCTCAACCAACTGAGCCACCCAGATGCCCCAGAATCATTTTTTCTAAGTGACCATAATGAGTCCTGAAAGACTGACATGATTCTTAAATTTGACAAAAAAAATAAACCATTTACTGAGCACCAGGATTTTTTGGACACTTACTATTGTACCCAAAAGCCTGAGAATAGATCCCCGACCCTAAGCAGCTCACGTTCTCCTAGAATGGCCTGAAAACAGAGGTGTGGACAGGGCGGTACATGAAGTGATGTAAACACAGAGAGGGAAGATTACCACTTGTAGGATTCACAGGTCTCAATTCACAAGAGTGACATCTGACATCTACTGAGTAGAGAACTAGATCACCAGGCTGGTAGCAGGACAATCCAGACAAGTGGAATTCCAGGATCAAGAAAGGGTGTCAAATTCAAAGGCCATTTAAAGGCAGGGCATATTTTGGCAATGATGAGATCCACACTCCACCTAAGTGCAGTGTCTCCATGAGGGATGATGGAAGGTGCTTACTATGGGAGTGATATGATCATATTTACTTAGTGAAGCACAGATAGTAGGACTGGATTGAATAGAAACTAGTACTGTGCCAAACCAAAGGGTGTCCAACAATAATCCAGCCGAGAAACAACCAACCTCACCTGGCACCAAACTCCTCCTTGCTCTGCCTGATCCAACAACGTTAGCATCCTTAAGATCTTCCTTCTTGCCAAACGTCCTCTCACTACACTCTTTTGAATAAGATTTGCCTTCCATATGTAATGCGTCTCTCTTTCTAGTTAATCTGTACTCATTCTTCAGGTTGCAATTCAACTGTCAGTTCCTCAGAGAAGCCCTGACATCCCTGACCTGGTCAGTAACTTCTCTCATATGCACGGATGCATCATGCATCTCTTATTCTAGCCCTGAACTCAAGGATGAATTTACATTCACGTATAGAATCATTTGATTGATTTCTGTCCCCATTAATTAGACTGGAAGGTTCCTGAAATCAGGGATTCGTATCATATTTTACTCATCCTTATATTCCCAGCACAGTGCCAGGCACATAACTGATATGTAGAAATACTGGCTGAATCAAGGAAAGCTTGGATTAAGTGAAAGAAGTGGGAAGTGAGAAGTAGATAAGAATTTTGAAATAAGAGAATGTATGACTAAGTGAATATTGTTGGGTGTTATTTTAGGATTGAGTCATGCTTAAGAAACAACACTTCGAAATTACATATTAACATACCTCATATTTATAACTTTTGATAGAATGAGAAAAGAAGGCATGTGTATATTCAGTTCTTTGATTTTGAAAAAAATGAACAGACATACAGTTTTCCACTATGGATAAGGAAACTATGGAAATGTCATTATTTCCTCTAGCTGAAATTTCTTCTCTTATATCCTTTTCTCACCCCATTGCTTTCTTGCCATCCCGACCTTATTCATATTTCAAGACATAGCTAAAACCCATCTCCTTCATGATGCTTATTATAATATTCAATCAATATTGATTAATAGATTGCTACATTCAAACCCTTAGGTCTGGTTAATGTGTGTTTAATTACCTTTTCTCCCTGATTTCACAGGTAAAATATTCACAACACTAACAGACCTACACAAGTACCAGCAGGAAGCTAACTTGATGATTGATCAACAACACATGGAGTCATTTTTTTTACTCCCAACAAATATTTTTCCTGGTGGTAGAATATCTGGATTTCAGATGTGATAATTACTTAACTGTATACCTTACCTACACTGTTTTGATGACAGAAATTTATTATCAAAATGACCCATTATTTTATTTTTATGCTTACTTTTTACTCGATGCTACTTTGACTTTCTTTTTGGTTCCAAAATCATTTGCATGCAATCAAAATCTTAAGTCCAACTTCAACAGCTGGTAGCCATATTCATAAAGTCTATATATTTTTAAAAAGTTGATTAATTTAGCTAAATTGACTGAATCAGTGAATCGTTATAAACAGTATCTTCAAGTCTGTGTCTTATAAATTTTAATAGAATGAAAGAGCTTAATCTCATGTCATATTTCACCTACTCTCCTTTCTGCTGCTTTTTCATGTGTGCGATATTCTTGTCTGCCAGGTGTCTAAGAAGTAATACTGAATAATACTTGTCTCCCCTTTCTCATTAGTCAAGGAGTGTGAATATTTTATTTAAAAAAATAAAGAGTATTTTTAAAAAGCAAATAAGGCATGATAAATCACTAACAGAACATTTTTTGTTATGAAGTTATTTCTTTTATCTTTATACCCTTAGAAATAGACTTGGGTATAAAGCCTCAAGTTTACAGCTCAAAGTTATTTTGCTACTTTGGTTCTTGTTATTTCTGACAGAAATATTTTTAATGTAATGAAACATACCCAATTAAAAGTATAAAGAACTGGAAAAATGGACTTTGCCAGAATAAAAGGAGTTCCAATTAATCAAAAACTATATTAAAGAACCACAGGCTATGCAAGAGATTGAAAATAAACGGAGTTGTATGAGTGTGACTGTGTGTGTGTGTGTAAGAGAGAGAGGGAGAAACGGAATACATGAATGTTTTAGGCAGCTTATGAGTACAACACTGTAGTAAAAATTAAGAAAATCCTTTCAGTCTGATAAAGTGAAATGAATATAGGCTTTCGTGAAAAAAAAATTTGTATCTTAGTATAGACAGAGACATCCTGATTTTCTTATCTATAAATTGAAGACAATAAAATCTGCCATTCTAACTTAGATAACTGCTGAGGATACAGGGCATTTAATCACATATAAAAACACTTTGTAAATAGTAGGGACCTTTGGCACAGTGATGGCATGATGTATTAAGTAGGTAGAACCAAGGACTAATACTAACACTAGTTTCATCTACTGCCTAAGCACTTCACATGTATTATTTTGCTTAATCCTCACAGCAACCCTATGATATACTCACTGTTATTTTACATGTTTCAAGATAAGAAACCCACGGCTTAAAGAATTAAATTACTCCCTCAAGATCATTCAGGCAGAAGTCAGGGTTGACCCAACACCCAGGGTGACCGGCAAGCCTAAACCCCTTTAACTTTAAGCTCACTGCTTCTTTTCCTTTTCTGTTTTAATCTCAGGAGCTGCCAGAGCTCCCATTTCATTGTGCACATTTTATCCTCCAGGACTTTTGTGTACCTATCTTCCTTCCCCACTAGACTGTGAATGCATTAAAATCAGTACCGGGACTTCACACATCTTTGTATCCCCAGAACACAGCTTTATGCCAAGCTCCTAGGACAGAATAGTAAATATTGGCTTAATGACTGGCTGAACACATTTCCATTTATTGTTTTAATCAAAACCACATCATCTGTAAGTAATAATGGTTATCAAAATGCACCGGGTAACTCAAATATGCATCATAGTCCTTATAAACATTTGGTTGTCAGAAGAAAAAATAATTAAACAGGTTTCCTTCTACTCTCAAAACAAACCATTACTTTTAAAAGTCCCAATATTTTGGGCTGTCTTTGATCTGTATTACTTATTTTATTCAATAAATTAATGGACATATTTGGGACTTGATGATTCATTATAGTACATGTATTTTTGTTAAACAACTTATGTAGTGCTTCCCATATGTCAGGCACAGCTGTAAGTGTTGTATTAGTTTTATCTTAATAATAATCCTATGAAGAAGGCACTATTATTGTCTCTGTATCTTGTAGAAGAGCAAGTCAGGAACTTGTCCAGGGTAACACTGCTTAGAGTGGAGGTACCATTTTCTAAATGCCTGAATCTAGACTTCAGAGCTGTATTCTTAACCCATCACACTATTATCTCTCTGTTTCATGGGGCATGCTATCTCACTTATAACTCAGAGAGCTCCAAGTTTCCTCTTAAGATTGTTTGAGAATTCTTTCTCCACAGTAGCTCTTTCCCTAACGTTTTTACAACATTTAAAAATATGTTTCATTGAGGTATCATTTACAGTTAATAAAATACACCCTGCCTCTCAGTGTTTATTTAAATGAATTTTGACAAATGTACAAAGATGTACACAATTATGTAACCACTGCCATAGTCAGGATATGGAAGATTTCCATCATCCCCCCAAATTCCCTCAAGCTCCTTTTCATTCAACCCCAACACCATCCTCAGTCCTTAGAAACCACTGATCTGTTATGTGTCCATATATGTTGCCTTTATCAGAATATTGTATTAACAGAATCATGTAATACTAGCCTTTTGTGTCTGGATCCTCATAAAATGTAATGCGTTTGAGATTTATCCATGTTGCTGTATGTATCAGTAGTTTGTTCCTTTTTATTGCTGATTAGTATTCGATATTATGGATGTCCCACGATCTGTTTAGCTGTTCATCAGTTGGAGGTCACTGTATTATTTCCAGTATGGGACAATTATCAATAAAGTTTCTGTAGACATTTGCAAATTTTTATATCTCTAGGCACAGGATAGTGAGGTCATATGGCAAGTGTATTTTTAACTTTAAGAAACTGTCGAACTGCTTTCCAAAGGGGCTGTACTATTTAAATTCTCACTAAGGATATAGAAGAGTTCCAATTGTTTTGCATACTTGTCAATACTTGATATTGTCAGGTTAGGTTTTATTTATTTTATAGACATTTTTGTATGTATATGATAATATTCCATTTTGACTTTAGCTTGCAATTTCCAATTGACTAATGCTTTAAACATCGTTTCTTTTAATTACCATCTGTATATCTTCTTTGGTAAAGTATCTGTTCAAACTTTTTCACTATTTTAAAAATTGGATTGTTTTCATAAAATTGGATTGCAGGAGTTCTTATGTAATATGGTTGCATTCCCTTTATCAGATACGTTTTGTGAATGTTTTCTTCTATTGTGCTTTTTCATTTTCTTAGAGATAACTTTTCAATCACTATTCTTTTTAGTTGGGATAAAATACTTATAAAATGTTCTATCTTGGTCATTTTTAAGAATATATTATATTGACATTAAGTGCATTCACGTTGCATGATTATCATCACTGTATATCTCTAGAACTCTTTACATCTTGAAAAATGAAAACTTTATAACCTTCAAACACAGCTTGCCATTTCCTGTTCCTCCCCCCAACCCTAGCAATTATCATTCTATTTTCTGTCTATAGGAATTTGACTACCTCATATAAGAGAGGTATCTTGTGATTAGCTTTATTCACTTAGCATAAGGTCCACCAAGTTCATCTATGTTATATCATGTGTCAGTTCCTTTCTTTTGAAGGCTGAAAAACATCCATTGTGTGTATATGCTACATTTTGTTTACTCAATCATCCCTAGATAAGAATCTGGGTTGCTTCCACCTTTTGGCTATTGTGAATAATGCTGCCATGAATATAGGTATACAAATATCTGTGCAAGTCTCCGTTTTCAAGTCTTTTGGATATGTACTTATAGAATTGTTAGATCTTATCAAATATTATTTTTATTTTTTTTAACAATTACTTATTTTTGAGAGAGACAGAACATGAGTGGGGAGGGGCAGAGAGAGAGGTAAACACAGAATATAAAGCAGGCTCCAGGCTTTGAGTTGTCAGCACAGAGTCCAACACGGGGCTTGAACCCATTAACCCTGAGATCATGACCTGAGCCAAAGTTGGACACCCAACTGACTGAGCCACCCAGGTGCCCTAAATCTTATTTTTAATATTTTGAGGGACAGCCATACTACTTATTCATGGCAGTGACACCATTTTACAATCCAATCAATAGTGCACAAGGGTTGTAGTTTCTCCACAATCTTGCAATACCAGTTATTTTCTGTTGTTTTGATAGTAGCCATCCTAAGAGGTGTGAGAAGGTATTTCATTGTGGTTTGAGTTTATTTTCCTAATTATTAGTGATTTTGAACACCTTTTTAATTTTTTTTAAATTAAAAAAATTAATGTTTATTTATTTTTAAGGGAGAGAGAGAGAAAGAGAGAGAGAGTTGGGGAGGGACAGAGACAGAGGGAGACACAGCATTGGAAGCAGACTCCAGGCTCTGAGCTGTCAGCAAAGAGCCCACGTGGGGCTTGAACTCACCAACCATAAAAGATCATGAGCTGAAGTCAGACACTTAACCGATTGAGCAACCCAGGCACCCCGATTTTAAACACCTCTTAATGTGCTTATTGGTTATTTATATATCTTCTTTGGAGAAATGTCTATTCAAACTGTCACCATTTTTTGGATTGGGTTTTTTGTTTTTATTGTTGACTTGTAGGAGTTCTATATATATTCTGTATACTAACTCCTTATTAGAAATATGATTTGCAGGGGCGCCTGGGTGGCTCAGTTGGTTAAGAGGCCGACTTCGGCTCAGGTCATGATCTCGCGGTCGGTGAGTTCCAGCCCCGCGTCGGGATCTGTGCTGACAGCTCAGAGCCTGGAGCCTGTTTCAGATTCTGTGTCTCCCTCTCTCTGACCCTCCCCCGTTCATGCTCTGTCTCTGTCTCAAAAATAAATAAACATTAAAAAATTAAAAAAAGAAATATGATTTGCAAATATTTCTCCTATTCCACTAGTTGCCTTTCACTCTATTGATTGTGTACTTTGATGCCCAGCAGATTTAATTTCATATAGTCCATTTTACCTACTTTCCCTTTTGTTCCCCGTGCTTTTGGTATCATATAAAAGAAGTCCAAAGTCATGAAGCTTTTCTCCTATGTTTTTTTTTCCTAAAAGTTTTATAGTTATAGCTTTTCCATTTAGATATTTGACCAATTTTGAATTAATTCTTGTATATGGTATAAAGTAAGGGTCCAGCTCCATTCTTTTGCATGTGAATATTCAGTATTCTCCAAACCACTTGATTAAAAGAGTTTCTTTTCCCCATTAAATGCTCTTGGCACCCTTGTCAAAAATGACTTAAAATCATACAGGGAGGATTATTTCTGGGGTCGTTATCAACTTTGTGTTGCTTACTGTAGTTTTGCAGTAAGCTTGACATCAGGAAGTATGAGACTCACTTTTATTCCTTTTCAAGATTATTTTAATTATTTGGGTTTTCTTGAGATTCCATATGAATATTAGAATGGACTTTTTTATCTCTGCAAAAAAACATCATGTAGATTTTGATAGGGATTGTATTGAATGGGTAGATTGCACTGGATGGGTAGCATTAACATCTGTATCTTCTAATCCAAAAACAAAATGTATTTCTTTTCATTGGTGTCTTCTTTAATTTCTCTCAGAACTATTTTTAAGTGTACAAGTCTTTTGCTTCTTTGGTTAAGTTTGTTCTTAAGTGTTTTTTTGCTTATTGTAAATGGAAATGTTTTCTTAATTTCCCTCTTGTATTATTGTTAGTGTATAGAAGTGCAACTGATTTCTGTGTGTTGATTAACTGATTTCTATGTGTTGCTTTGTATCCTGCAACTTTGCTAATTTTTTATTAGTTCTAACAGTGTGTGTGTGTGTGTATGTGTGTGAGTAGTCTTTAGGGATACAATATATTATATTATATTATATTATATTATATTATATTATATTATGTTATGTTATATATGTTATAATATATATATATATATATATATATATATATATATATTATCACTTGTGAAGAGAGATAATTTTACTTCTTCTTTTCTGTTTTGGATGCTTTTTATTTTTTTTCTTGCCTAATTTCCCTAGTGAAAGCCTCTACTACTATGTTAAATAGAAGTGGTGAAAGGGAACATCCTTGTCTTGTTCTTAATCATAGAGAGAAAGCTTTCAGTCTTTCACAATTGAGTATACTGTTAGCCGTAAAATTTGCATATATGCCCTTTATTATGTTGAGGTAGTTTCTTCTATTTCTAGTTTATTAAGTGTTTTATGATGAAAAGTTGTTGAATTTTGTCAATACTTTTCTGTATCAGCTGAGATGATCATGTGTTGTTTGTTTTTTCTCTTCATACTGGAAATGTGGTATATTACATAGATTGATTTTCATATGTTGAACCATCTATGTGTTCCAGAAATAAATCCCACTTGGTCATGGCATGTAGTTCTCTTAATATGCTGTTGAACACCTGTTTGCTAGTATTTTGTTGTTTTTGTTTTGTGTGTGTGTGTTTACTTCTGCATCAGTTTCTATTAAAAATATTTGTGTATAGTTTTCTTTCCTTGTAGTGTCTTTGTTTGACTTTGGTATCAGATAACGTCCACATAGAATGAGTTTGTGTTTCCTCTTATTTAATTTTTTGGAATTATTTCAAGAAGAATCTTTAAATGTTTTCTTCTTTAAATGTTTTGCAGAATTCACCAGTGAAGCCATCTGGTCCTGAGCTTTCCTTTGGAGATTTCTGATTATTGATCCAATCTCCTTACTAGTTATAGGTCTCTTCAGAATTTCAATGTCTGCATGATTCAGTCTTGGTAGGTTATGTTTTTCCTAGGAATTTGCCCATTTCATCTGATGCTTTCCAATTTATTCACACTAAGCAAGTCATTTTAGAGGGCAGAAGAAATTTTTTGAGAGAGACAGAGCATGTGCTCACGAGTGAGGTAGGGGCAGAAGGAGACGAAGAGGAAGAATTTCAAGCAGGCTCCATACCCATTGTGGAGCCTGACCATGAGATCATGACCTGAGCCAAAATCAATCAAGTAGACGCTTAAGTGACTGAACCACCTGGGGAACCCCTAAAGAGCAGAAATTTTTTATTTTGATAAAGTTCAATTTTTTTCTTTTATGATGTGTGATTTTTGTAGCCTAGATGAGAAAACTTTATCTAGCCAGATGTCACAAACATATTTTCCTAGAATTTTTTCTTGAAGTTAGTTTTGCTCTTACATTTAGGTTTATGAGCCTGTTTAAGTTGATTTTTGCATGTGATATGAGATAAAAGTAGAGGACCATATTTTCTTATATAATGAATATCTTAACTTTTGCATCATTTGAGATACAGGAAATCCTTTCCCTATACTGGCCCCCTTTTCACAAATCAACTGATTACATATTTATAGGCCTACTTTTTCACTTTCTACTGTACTTCATTTATTTATATGTCTATTCACACTGTCTTGATTACTACAGCTCTATAGTAAATCTTGATATCAGGTAGTAGAATTCCTCTAAATTTTTTTGTTTTCAAAATCATTTGCATATTCTAGGTTATCTGCCTGTATTTTATAAGCAGCTTGTCAATTTCTACTAAAAGTCTGCAGGATTTTTTAATTCATTTTGCATTTAATATATTGGTCAATTAGGTAATTAATTTCCTAACAATATTAAACCTTTTGGTCTCCGAATATGGTATATTTCTTCCTTTATATATATAATCTTTAATTCCATCAGCAAAGTTCTATGGTTCTCAGTAGGCAATAATTAGCACGTATTTTGTTAGATTTATACAAATTTGATGTTTTATAATACTATTTATATTTTCATTTTTATATCAATTTTGTCTTATTTGTATTTCAATCTCCAAATGTGTGCTGTTAATGCATTTTAATACAATTAACTTTTGTATATGATCCTGTAACCTGAAACCTTGCTAAGAACCACACAAAAGGGGCACCTGGGCTGCTCAGTCAGTTGAGCAACTGATTTCAGCTCAGGTTGTGATCTCATGACTCCTGTGTTCAAGCCCCGCATTGAGCTCTCTGCTGTCAGGGTAGAGTCCATTCCAGATCCTCTACTCACCCCCCCCCCCCCCTCTGCATCTTCCCTGTTCACACTCTCTCTCTCTCAAGAATAAATAAACATTAAAATACACACACATAAGAGTTACAATACATGTTGAAGATTCCATGCTACATTTTTGTAATTGAGATATGATTGACACATAATGCTGCATAAGTTTAAGGTGTAATGACATATTGATTTGGTATTATAGGACATTTTTAAAGGCAATCGTGTTGACATCAAATAAAGATAGTTTTATTTCTTTCTAATAATAATGCCTCATTTCTTTTTCTTGTCTAACTTCATTGGTTGGAACCCCCAATGAAACATTGAATAGAAATGTTGAAACCACGCTTGCCTTAATACCAATCTTGAAGAGAAACCACTCAATCTTTTACCATTAAGTATGACATTCGCTGTAGTTTTTCATCCATGTCTTTTGTAAAGTTGAGGAAGTTCTTTTTTATTCTTTTCTGTATTCATTCTTTTTTTCTTTTAAATAATGAATAGATTTTAAATATTGTCAACTAACTTTTTAAAGCTATTGAGATGAATACATGTATTTGTTATTTTAGCCTCTTGATATTCAAAATTATACATATTTTTTTTAATTTTTTTTCAACGTTTTTTATTTATTTTTGGGACAGAGAGAGACAGAGCATGAACGGGGGAGGGGCAGAGAGAGAGGGAGACACAGAATCGGAAACAGGCTCCAGGCTCCGAGCCATCAGCCCAGAGCCTGACGCGGGGCTCGAACTCACGGACCACGAGATCGTGACCTGGCTGAAGTCGGATGCTTAACCGACTGCGCCACCCAGGCGCCCCTACATATTATTTTTTATGTATCTAGTGGCCTAACTATTCCTGGGACAAATACAATTTAGATATAATGCACTATCTTTTTAATATGTGATGGGATTTGTTTTACCAGTACTTTTCTAAGGACTTTGAAGCAGTCCCTGACTTGGGTTGGTGCAGATTATTGGTCCAAGCAGGTTTTGTGTACCTCCCCCAGGGCAGAGACCTTTGCTTTTACTCCTACCAGCAAGAAGTCCAGGATCTTTATCTGGGCCATGAGAATTGGCATATTTCCTCACTCTCCTATAGGAGTTTAATGCTTCCTATGCATGACAGAAAGATCTAGAAGATTCATGCAACTTCAAGTCTATGACTCACCCTGGGTGTGGCTCTCCCCAGTCTCCTACTCTGCCCTAATCTTTCTCATGAACTACTAGTACAGACCAGTGTGAAAAGAACTTGGAACTGAGTGCCAATTCAAGCTGTGTTGGAAACTTCCAGGGCTCCTGTTCTGTCATACTAGACCGCATTTGTTATTTGAGAATTCATTAATGACTTTAGATGTTTTGTTCCAATCCATTTATAAGACAGTCACCTTCTCCCATTCTCTGGCAAAGATTAAAGAGTCCATTTTCCCCATCTCTCTTCAGAGGGGATTGTCTCCTTTGGGAGTTCAGTTCTTCTGGTTACCTTACAACCTCAAAAAAAAATAGAATAATTTTGTGGGTTGTTTGGTCTTTCTCTTTGGCAATGAAGAGTTATATTCTCTTTCAGCTTTCTACCTTTCTATACCCTACTTAGAAATACAACCCCCTCCTTTTTTCTGTTTCAACAGAAAATAATCCAAATCATAGTTGATTTATACTTCAGACTCAAACATATCCTTGGGGTTAGCAGGTAATGAAGGGTAGGCAGAAACATAATTTTCTGCCTTTGTCATTCTGATTCATACAATATGCGGAGTTATTTTCTCCCCTCTGTTGAGCTTCGTTCTTTCAAAACTAATCTAATCTAAAAATAAACTTGAGATAGAGATAATCTAGAAATTATATTTTTGTTTGCACTCTTTGCCTAATTGTAATTATTTCCCTGATAGAAGATATACAATATTGCATTATTAGATTATGAGTGAAATATAGAGCAGTGAAATGAGAGGTCTGTATCTTAACTTAGAACAGGGAAACAACTGAGTTGAAAATAATTTAAATAATTTTAGAACTCTTTATTTTCTTATTAGGAAGAACATCAGAAATAGTCCTAAAAGTTTAGTACAAGATTAGTAGCTAAATAATTTACTACATTTTAGAAACATGAGTGCATGTTTCAATATAAAATTAAAATTGCTATACACATAGTTCCATTCGACTTTTTGTGTGCCTCAGGGTTTTCAATTGCTTTAACACTATTATGATTCACTCACTTGCTCTAACTAAATTCAAGCACATATGTATAAATATCCTCCATACAGCTAATTTAATAAGGGATTTGACATATTTAAGACAGAACATAACTATGAGGACATCACTTGACTTAATGTGAACATTATATATATACTTAGATAGAGATACAAAGCACCTATGGACCTTAATATAGAAAATTAGCAATAAATCACAGGGAAATGAAGGCAAGGAGTTGATTAGATAGATATAAAGGATTAAAATGAAAAATCTTGATTTTTACTTATCATATTCTAACTTAATTAATTAATTTTACTATCTAGACTTATCTCTCTCTTTAAATACCAAAGTGGAACCAAAGCCACATTTGACTCAATTTTATGCTTTGAGTATGTTTTGTATTCAACAATGAGTTCTTGAGCAACTATCCTATGTAAGTCAGCACTTTGTTGGATATTGGGGATTTAACTGTGGACAAGGCAGTGTCATGCCTGACTCCCAGACTTCATTTATAGTTGTAGATATAAGTAAGTAATTACCATAAACCTAGATGATTTAAGTCAGAAGAAGTGGAAGAGATTTTGTAGGTGACAACATGGTAATTCAATTTATTCTAGGGATTTTGGAAGAATCATTATTAGTGTTTGCTAAGTCTCAGACTTGCTATCCTGAATGTTTATAAGAGGGCTCATGACACAGTAAACATACAAAAATATTTATAGAATGCATATGCAATGCCACTGATTTGGTGGAGGTCAATTTAGCTAAAAGTTAAATTGTTCAGTCATTAAATAGGATGGTTTTGCTGCAACAATTGACCTTTGTTCAGTAAATATGACCTAGTGTTCTAGGCTGTAGAACAAGTCAAATGAGGATTCTCTTTAATCATCTTTCCCAGTATTACAGTCGAGGTACAGGGGCCACTGGGAATCTTGCAAAGTATGCATAGAGACTGAGATGTTCCAGAGTAAGTATTTCTGAACTCTGTTGTCTCTTTTAACAGCAGTCTTATTAAAAACAACAACAAAAGCAACAACAATAAACAGAATTACTTGGAATCAGAAAGTAACCATTTACATGTAGTAAGAAATCCAAGGTGTCTGTAACTGTAGCATATAAAGAACTAGAGGAAGCCAAAATATGATAGCAATGGTAAAACCTGCCTACACTTTCTATGAAACTGGTCATTTAGGAACATAATTTTCAAAAATGGTGCATGAGTAGTGATAGCCTTAGAAGTCATATTGTGAGGTTCCAAGGACTTATCATGTCAGAAGAAAAAAAATCAATAATTATTTTTGTTTATATTCATTGAACATATTTGAAAAGCAAGATTGTTTTTCATTTTTAATAGAAACTTCTATATTTTCAAACCAGTATATTATTAGTAATATTTCTCCTGAATTAGTCAGTGTGTCTCAACTAACATTCAAGAAATAGGAAAGTATTTTACTTAACATTTCATTTTCATGTTGTAGTCTTAAATTTGCATTTTTGTTATTCTAATCATGCTTCATTGTATCTGCAACTCATTAAAATAGATTGACAATTCAAAAGTGGGTCATTAAGGCAAATAGTTATTAAATTGATAAATATCTGAAAATTGAATTTTATTAGAAGGCTGATCAATTTGTTTTTCATTGCCTTTAAGGCCAATATATCACCAATTGCAAATTTACACAATAGTGACAGAAAGTCATAGAAGATTTTGTAGTGTTGTAAATAAAGTATAGGTACCTAATAAATTAAATTCATTTTAGAAAAGAAGCAACAAGTGAAAACTTTCATAGAATTGATTAATTTTACTTCCCAATACAGGAAAAATCACACAACTAGAAATATGTCATCTAACATTATATACCACTTATCAATAAGATGTGAAAACTCACTCTAATAGAGAAAGCAAACCAAACCATCATTTTAAATATCAGATTATTATATTGGACATGGCATGATATCGATGTCTACACGTATGAGAATAAGGCCTCAATTACTTTTTGTGCTGTATATCACAGATAACCGTGCTACAGAGAAATAATGATTTACTTTACAGTTACTTTCTGAGCTGTTGCATAGATTGGAAAATATTGTGTTGCGTGCATAACTGAAGGAATAGCAACTATGCACATCTCTGAACATCAATTCACATTTTTTGGTTTATTTTTTAATAATTTATTGAGGCAGAATTCATACAACATAAAAAGTCTAAATAGTGCTACCTATTGTTTCTATCAAATCCTGTTTATAATGTCCCCAATTTATCTTCGCAATTTGTATTTTGCTCAGTCTCCACATCTCTAACCAAGGGCATTATTATTTTAAACTAAAATACTACAACTTGTCATAACTAGAAACTTCATTCACCAGACTCATTCACCAGACAATAGTCAAAGTTATTCTTTTAATAACACAACTCTGGATTTTTCTTCCAAACCATAATGTTCCCTTGCTCATAGGATAAAAGTACAACATTCTCAATATTTTCAAAATGATCTCAGAAGAACCCTAAATTATTTCACTTAACCTTTCTCCTTATTTCCAGCTCTTTGTCACTCCAACTTATTAAAGTCAACCTACACTAGGCTTATTTCACTTTAAGAAATTGCCAAGCTCTTTCTGGTTTCACCAGAACCACCGTATATATAATCATGTAGGTTAGTATACTGCATAATTCTGGTAAGAGTAACATGGAAATAGAACTTCTTTGGCCAATACCTGCCTCCTCATCCCGGGGTTGTGTATGTGAAGGTCATGACCTATCATGCATTATATTCTGTGCTTGATATTTCCAAGCATCCTTCTCCCTTTATTTAAGTATCTCCACTCCCTCTTTAATTCACAGTTTAATAAGTGTGATGCAATTCTAATGCTTAATAAGAAGTTTTGAAAGAATGAACCAACAATCATGGATGTATAGTTTTCCAGTTATTATAACTATTACAAGTGGGGCACCTGGGTGGTTCAGTCAGGTTGTGTCTGACTTCGGCTTAGGTCATGATCTAATGTTTTGTGAGTTCAAACCCCACGTGGGGCTTTATGCTGTCAGTGCTGAGCCTGCTTAAGATCCTCTGTACCCCACTCTCTCTGCCCCTCACCCACTGGGGCTCTCCCTCTCAAAAATAAACATTAAAAACCCTGTTGTAAAAGGCACAATTTAAATAGCTCTTCTCAGCAATCCTATGTGATTGCCTATAATTTTAATTGTATTATAATGTGTATACGATAAATTGGAGTTAAATGTTCCATATCACTGATAGTAGGTAAAGGTACACATATAATCACTAAATGTTCCAATTTAAAACTCTTAGTTTTTTTCCACTAAATTGAGATGCTTTTGCTCGGCTTTGTATGTAACATTATTCTACAGTGGCATTCTTTGCAAAATAATTGTTGCCCAAACAAAATTACATGTTTTTTTTTTCAGCATATGCATCGTGCATCTCTTTATTTAATGCCATTAATTCTATTTAATGCTTCAATCTTAGTAATATCATTATATAATGGATTAGAATAAAAATCAGAACAAAAAATCTTTCATACTTTTTATTTTTCCTTAACTTTTTCCTTAATGTCCCTATTTTTTCCTGAACATTTCCTTAATATTTTTGTTTTATTAAAAAACATTGACCATAACAGTCCAACGTAATGTGATAAAGTTTGTAACGATAAAGTAATATAAGATACATAAAAAATGTTTTCTTGAAAATCTTAGAAATGTCCTTCATATTTTTAGGAGTCAGACAACTTCCAAACATATAACCAGTGCAAATAAGTTAATTGGGTTTCAATAGGATAGCCAAAGAGTCCTAATTTTTCACTTCCATATGTTGTGAGAGTTGTCTTCTACAGAATCATGCAATATCATTGAGAACACCAGTTTCTACATGGCCTCAATTCATGTAGAGTTAACATCAAAGTAAAGTGTCACTACCAGTTTTAAAAGTGTAATTTAACTTATGTTTGTAAGTTGTAGTTAATGACTTATTTAAATACAAAATAATGATGTAAAAAAATTCAAGTCTGGAAATACATGATCATTAAAGAAAACTTAATCCTTTTTATAAAGCCCTAAATTTGTGGTATCAGTGATTGAACCACTGGATCTAGTGTTTTCAGCAAAACTGAGTTTGCCACCTTATATTTAGGTTATCAGTTTTGGGGGAATTTGCATTGTGATAAATGTAAAGAATTCAAGAAGTTTCAGCCTCTGCCAGTCATCCACCATTCACGTTTATGATTCATTTAGAAAGATTAATCTTCATGCAAAATCTCCATATCAACATAACAATATTGTCATGTTAATCATGGATCTTAGTACAGGCATCCTGAAGTTGTTCTCTCTGTGTCTAAGCTTTCTATTGTGATTTCTCTCCTTCTTAAACAACCATGTTCTAATTGATTCCACTATCCATATCACTGCTGACTCCTCATCTCTTCATTATGAACATTAAAAATAAAAATAAACATGCCATCAGACTGCTTGTCACTTATTTTAGTTCTGTCAGGAACAAATGCTTTATTCTGATAGAACAGCATAAAGTATCTGTGGTAAAGTGCTTACAATCAACATGCAGTGGCTTAGCATAAAGTTTTTAGATATTTAATCAAACAGCTAAATAAAAAATATACTCTCACTGGCTACCAGAGACAAGATTCTGATTACCTATCTTTGAGGAAATGGAATGTTTGAGAAAATTATTTGGTGTGTTCTACAATTGTACCTGTCACACACTTTTAATTAAAAATGTATTGATGCATGACTAAACTGTGCTTGGTGAAAAACAGACCCATTTTAGTTCAATTGCAGTAATGTACACATAGCCCAATGGAGTAAGCCCATGCAATTATAACACAAAGACAGCTCCAGCAAAGTAAGCCTCTAACACCTCGGTCTCAAAGCAGATGTAGTTGTAGGGCGCCAAATATCACAAATCGGTGTGGACTCAATCAGCACAAATGAATTTACTGATCTAGTCTAAATACCTATAATGAAGACATTTCCCTAATCTATGGCAAATTAAATATGTGGAGAAATAAATGCTGAATAATGATTAACTTGCCTTTTGTTTCCCACAGTACTGCATGTCAGAATTCACTAAACCCATCCACTCTGGCTATACATAATGTCAGTGGCTGAAATGAAATGTAACATTTACATATTTCAAGTAATGGCGGATATGTGTTATTATGAGTTTGGAAATTGGATCTAAAATATCTTTTTTTTATGTTAACTGATTTTTTTTTTTTTTTAGTAATTTCACTCATGAAAACATATCCAGCAACACAATCAAGCCCAAGAAATGGAAATCAGAGAAAGGATTAAACTTTATTGAGCATTTCTGAGTCACAAAGGGTAAGGTGTTTTAGAAATCTCTGAAATCATAACCCAGGAAAAGAAAACCATAAATAATAAATAATTCCAGTTGGGTAGTTAGGTTTTTTTTTTTTTTTTTCATTTCTAAAGCAGACCAAGGAATAGATCTAAAAGTTACATTTAATAATGAAGTAAACAATTAATTAAACCAATGCTCACTAATTCATACTTTTCTGAGAACTCAGTGTTTGCTATATCAAACACTGAGAAAGTAGGAAAACACCTTATTTTGTTCTTTGCAGGAGAAGCTTCATATTAGGTGCTACTGTGTACAGGAGGTCCTGAGGACACTTTTGAGAAGTAGGAATTGTTCTACAGATGTGGCAACTGCCATTCTGATAAATAAACTGAATTATTCAACACTAGTGAGTGACAGTTTCAAACTTCTTATTCTCTGACAGCAAAATCTACACCACTATGATTAATTATTTGTTCCTCTACTCAAGTAACTTAACAGTCAAAATGGGGAGTTGTTTGTGAGAAAGTCCACTAACATTTGTGATACTAAAATCTGTGTGCTTGTATACTTCCTCTTATTTTGTTATCTTAATGTTTTAGAGGTTAACATTGTAATCTTTGTTTTATAATAATGAATCAGTCTAAAAGAGGTCATCTATGTCATCTAAAGTTTCTAGCATATGGGAGGCTTAAATTTCAAATTTGAGCCTCGTTCTCGAAGTCCTGTTCCTTCTGGACTCAGTGTACAGGAATGGCATTAAGTAGGGGGTAAATATGAGCATCCTACCATTTTGAGTTAGGGAGGTGAAGTTTATACTGAGTTACCTAGGCTTGAGCAAATGATCCAAGGTTTTTAGGTGGGAGAATAATATTCATTGATATCTCCCTATAAAGTATCAGAGTAATTATAGACATATACCTGGAAGCACCATAAAAGTTGATTTAAAAGTGGAGAGTACTGACATGGGATAATGAAGTAAAAACTTCTGATGGCCAGAGAAATTGTGCAGTGGAGAAGTAAAAGCTGAGGTTGGGGGGTGGTTGTTAGGGAGATAGAATTGATTGAACACTACCAATACCCATTTAATGACTTTCAACATTTCAACCCTTGGTAAAAAGACATTGAGAGGAAATATTGCACTGAGAAGAAAAAGTAGGAATAAGAGCACAATATAGAAGACAGCAATTTTGAGCATAAGGAATTTGATTCCTTATTGGGAATGTAGGATTTGGTTAATGAGAGAGAGGTCAGAGCTTGATATAATGATTGATGAGCCATTTGTATAAATGTAAGAGCTCAAGTTTGATAAGAAATGGGGAAGATAAACACAGACATAGCTTTAGGGAAGATATCTTTTTATGGGAGGAAAAGGAAGTATGTGAGTTGTCATGAAACTGGGTGAAGAATCAAGAAAGACAACATCAAGAATATCAAGAGATGACACAGTTTCATTTCAAACAAACAATGACAGAGCGCTCAATTTATGCCATGCTGTATTCTTATCTCCAGGAACCAGGATCTTCTATATTCTCTCTCATAAAAAACATACAGGTTGATGGCTA
Source organism: Panthera leo (assembly GCF_018350215.1). Classification (NCBI taxonomy): domain Eukaryota; kingdom Metazoa; phylum Chordata; class Mammalia; order Carnivora; family Felidae; genus Panthera; species Panthera leo. The sequence continues at coordinate 136,304,138 of NC_056686.1, forward strand.
TAAGAAAATATATAAGTTGGTGGAATGTTTTAACAGTTTTCTTGAAATTTTGCATTTTTATAAAAGATTTTATTTTTAAGTAATCTCTACACCCAACATGGGGCCCAAGATCAAGAGTAGCACGCTCTACCGGCTGAGCCGGCCAGGCGCCCTTCAACTGAAAGGAGCAATTGGACGTGCCAACAATTCCATACCCTCAGACTTCCACCATATTTCCCCTCATATCACACATATCAAAATACTCTATCTCCTTTATTAAAATAATTCATTTATTCATTCATTTGCTCATACATTTGTTTATTAATCATGTACTTTCTGGTAAAGTATATGCTAGATACTGTGTGGAATCATAAAAATGAAAGAGAAAACCCCTGTTCTCATGGAGGATAGATTAACTCTTTCACATAAATGTATGCAATGGGAAAGCAGGATGGCAAATCCATGGGAATTTACAATCTAATGACATAGAAATGCTGCAGGAGACTCAAACCAAAGAAGCAATGATTTTGAAGACATTGCTATATTTCTCATTCCTTTTCACTGTGAGACTACACTCAAGCTCCGTAGGGTCTTATTTTTTTCTGATTCTGCCAAGCCTGTTTCTTTAGCTGTGGTTTCATTGTATTAGACAATGGAAACTTTATTTATCCATTCATTCACATATAACATGCTACAATTTGTCCTCAAACTATGTGCCCTTAAACTAGGATTCTGCTCACTTTAACGGAAAACAAGATAAGAGAGTGAGGTTATTCCTTTGGTAATAGAGTCCACTGAGCAGATCAAGCTGCCATTTTCTTATCCATTTCCCTGAACTCAGGGGTCCTGGAAGCCCTAACGGTTTAAAAAAAAAAAAAAAAAAAAAAAGAGGAAAAAGAGTAAAACGCCTGGCTTGTTTCTCAAAGTGTGTCCATGAATCTCCACATGCTATCATATAAAAAAGGTATGAGTAACGCTTCCCAAACTATTACTATTGTGGTTATTATACTCATTGGTTTTTGTCCTCTCCCTTAGAAACAATTACTTTGTTAGAGGCTTTATCAACAAATTACAACTTCCAACTAACACCATCTGTAATCAGGCCCTTCATCTGGAGAATTAGGATCGGCATAGCTTTCTTAGAATGCGAGCAGTTACAGGATGCTGCTGCCCCTGTGCACAAGTGAATTGCCTCTTGTAGCACACATGGAACCACTTTTGTTTGTACCTCCTGTGACCAATATTATTCATTTTCACTTATACAAATTATTTAGTAAAAGGGAAATGGCATGTTTGAGTAGTGAATTTTCAGCGTCGCGCGCTGGAAGAGATTTATTGCCAGGAAGAGTTGAGTTCTAAGAATGCTGAGAGCCAGAGGGCAGTGCAGATGCATGCAGAAGGATTCAATCACAGTTTCAGGTGCCGTCCTTCACTACGCTCCTGATGACTGGGGCATCCCCATAGAAGCCGTCTGTTCAACATCTTGAGAGAACATGTGGCATTCAGAGGGACACGTATAGGATAAGAAGTGTTACTGAACAGCCCCTTTCCTCCTTACCGCTTCATTCATTTCTCAATGCTACTGTTTCAGCAACTAGCAGGTTCACTTGGCCTCCCCAGCCAATTTTCAACATGCCAGCATTTTGGAAACATTCACAGATCTCTAAACCCACATAGAGGTAGTTTTGTTCTAATGTGGATCCAAATGAATTCTTAAGTGGTCTCCCTAAAGTCTTAGGCAAATAGCTAAAATAATCCAAAGACATGTTTAGCATGTCAATGAAATGTTCAGGTTGTGTTTCATTGAAAAAATTATTTAAAAATGTGGAAAACCTTGCATAGATTTGTGCACATCTGGTATGTAAAGATGTGAGGAAGCATGGCTCTTGAAATCTGCTTTCCAAATACAGTTCCTTCCCAAAAGAAAACTATTTCACTACCAAGTTAATATCCCCCAATTTCCAGTGGACAGCAAAAAGACAACTTCGATGGATATTTCATTTAGGAATCGTGTATCAAAACAATTGAAGACTTAGAGAAAATTCTAATTATGAATAAAAACTAGTGACATACATACAAATATATGTATATACAGTGCTGTACAGTATATAGTTATACAATTATAATAAATATACATACTAATATATATTGTATGTACACATATATAATTATGTAGTATTTAATTGCTATTAGGCTTATATGTCATATTTAAGTTCAGCTTATTTGATCATATTCAATGGTCGTGAAACATGTAGTATAACTTTAAATACCTGGTGATTTATATTTCTTAGGGCTAACTTTCTTTTTTTTTTTCAAAAAAAATTTTTTTTAATTTTAAGTTTATTTATTTTGAGAGTGAGCAGGGGAGGGGCAAAGAGGAAGAGAGAAAGAATTCCAAGCAGGTTCCACACCGTCAGCATAGAGCTCGACATGGGGGCTCAACCCACAAACCACAGGATCATGATCTGAGCCAAAACCAAGAATCGGGCACTTACCTGACTGAACCACCCACACGCCCCTGGACTAACTTTATTTCTATCTCATGCAAAGCATGGCTTTTTGACTAGGTTCTTATGAATTCTTGAATTGTATTTACAGATATTTATCCTGATATTTGTTTTTTCATTTATCTTTAACAAATGAAAAGATTTGTTGTAATCCCTTGAGAAAATAATACATATTTTCACATTTCCTTTACTAAGCAAAGTTAATAGTTTCATTAAGTTAAAAAAAAAAAAACTGTCAATGTTACCAATGAACCTTTAATTTATAAAATGTTTCTCTCTATTGTGGTTGGATGTATTAAAAACAAAATTCAACTGAGTAAATTTAAAGATCAAATTAACTTTATTCAGTGATTCATAAATCAGGCAGTGTCCCATCTAGTGAGTAGAAAGGAGCCCCAAAGAGCTGAACAAAATGGGAGGCATTTATAGGTAAAAGCGGGTGGGGACAAGGAAAGAGAGAATTGCCTTATCTTTCTTTGGGGGGACAGGAGGGATCTATCAGATGCATTACCTTACCAGTGAGGGCCAGGTAATTCCAGGTTGACTAGTCAAAGGTCACATTAGCGGGGGGAGGCCGAAACTGCAATTAGGTTAGATGTTAAGTCTTGGTTTACTGACATGGAGCTGAGCACAAGTGACTCTATTTGGGGCCTGTCTTTTTTTTCTTTAACAAGTGTGAATCAAAAACAAACCATCTGAGACAGTTTTCTGATTACTCATTTAGAACAAACTCAAAAAATACAGTGTGAGTGATTTGCTATTGACTATCTGTAGTTTAAGGGAATCTCTGTGTACCCATCTAACACTTTCCTTGCTATCTTTACGGATTACTCAAGCAGTGATGAATTAGCAGCATGGTCTTTTGATATGCTAATATAATTACTTTTTTTTTTCTTAGAGTATAAACATTACAAAGAGTCTGTGACTACACACATTCAGGATTTATCACCTACAAACAAGTACCAAATAGAGCTAAGCCTTGAGTTTCTAACTTTCAAGTGCCAAATCTTCAAACTCATGTATTAATTGTCAGGGCCCCACAGTTGCTGCCCTGTTAATGAGATCAAATTCTCCATGGTTCAAATCTTGCTCAAAATTGAAAAGCTTTATAGTACTAACGGGCTTGGGCATATGTAAATGTGTTCTCCAGTTGTCAGCCTGTCTTTCATTCTTACTTCAGGAATAAGTCACTCTTTCCACAGCTTCTGTGACTTTCTTGTTTCTGTCACTTCTCACTTGTTACCCAGAAGAAATCCATCCTGCTGCAATGGGTAAAACATTCTTTATCTGTCTCCAAACAGCTTTCCCAATTATTTGCATTTTCAAACCTTTTTCTAAACACACCCGTGCATCTACTCAGCTGTTTCCAGAAAGATGTGCACTAGGGGACACCTTCATTGAACCAGCAATGGTAGCGGTAAATGTCTTGCTCCTCAGAGAATTTCCAAGTTCAGAATCTCATGGTTTACATGGAGAGTTTAGATTATAATTTTTCAATATTCCTTCCTGTACATTTATCAAAAACGAATTTCATCTGCCACTGGGCTGCCCAATTCTCCAGTATGATTAGAGCCATCTGGAGCATCTCCCAAACCTCATTAGTTTTTAACTAACCAAAATATTTTAGTGTTGTCAGAATACTTCACCATCTCCCTGTTTATGTTGCCCTCTTCATCATTAGCGAATACACTGAAATACAGAGGTCCTAACACCAAAAGCCACCACCCCATCTTTCAACTTCTCACATGAAGGAATACCCATGTATTATGGATCATTGTTCCAATTCCTTAGTCACTTTTCACAAAACCTATACATTCTAATTCATTACCATGACACTTCCTACAGATTTGTAAAAACTGGACAATTAGTATGATGGTAAAGAAGCAACATTTCATTTTCTACTCACTTTTGCCAATCAGAAATCAGGAACTGAGAACACAGTGGAAAGACAATGAGAATATCTAGGAAATATTACCAAATAATATTAGGCAGTGTTTCACAAAGTCAGATATTTTCTTATGCCAAACAGGATAAGACAATGCATAATGCCCTTCTCATCTGTAAAAACAGCAGGGCTTTCCAATAAGATCTTTAAGCTTCTGCTGAGTTACGACTTTGACTTTGGTTCTGGATATAGAGTTAAGTCATTTGACCTGTGTCTAAATTTCTTTTCATATATTTATGATAGTATTAGCTAGGGTATTTTCATATTACATATTTTCTTGTTATGAAATATGTAAACTATTAAATTCAATGTGATCATTAAGTTCTATCAAATTCTAAAATTATTATTTCTAAGACATTCTAATGTATGTGATTTATTATATATAATAAATGCATGTAATATTTTATAAATATCATATATATGCATACATATATATGTGTGTCACTAGAAAAATACCACAAAGGAGGAGAAGATAAAAAATAATTATTTAAATCACCACCTAATTTCACTGAACTCATTTTGAAGAGAGAAAATTTCTGACTTAAATTACATAGTTATTTTGGTGTTTTTCTTCTCTATTTGAAAAAAAATAATAAATTGTTATAGTCTCTTATTGTGTTACAAAGTGCATTATTATTATATTATCATTTTTCTTAGGTTATATTTTTCTATATTTTAAGAAACGTACAGTTGAGTAATAACAGGAACATTCTTCAAGAATTGTGCCAATCCAAAACCTAGGTGTGTGTGTATAAAATATTCAACACTAAGTGTTCATACATTTTGCATAACTCACACCCCCCATGGTACCCAGGCTGTATGTACACCCCAAGTAATGGGATGATCTAAAAACCAAATGCTTAGGTGTTGCTTCCATTTTTATATTGCAGTTTGTAAACTATTTTGCATTAGAAGTCAAAATGTTAATTTTATATTACTTACTCCTTTCAACATGTTCTTTCCTGGCACTCATTATTTACTACATCATATATTTAGAAATGATGTCCAACCATCATGTGAAAACATGCAAAGGTAAAAGATTGAAGTATTTTGTGAAATATTAAAGAAATGCAATTTAAAAATTAGTTAACAATATGATTTTGCTTCTTGAACAAGAATCATCCAGTAAAATGGAGAAATAAGAAGCAGAACTAAGCAACAAAAACAGCAATGCCCTAGGAAGAGAATTCCTTGTTTAGAAGTCTAAATATAGTTTCATTGGATTTACAAAGGGGGAGCTTTAAGTGCTAATGGTATGCCACTTATTGGCATGCACAGTTGAGTCGGATTTTTTCATTTCCACGTGCATTCTGATTTCCAGCACATCCAATATGCACTGCTAACCTGTTGTCTTTACCTCCTTAATTATAAATCTTGTAATTAAAAAAGCCAACCTTTACAATGATTAATTTAAATAAATTTAATTTAATCTATGCTTCTGAAATGGAAGACTTAGAATTCCAAAAACAACTTTTTCAGACTGCTTTCAATAGTGGTGAGCATTATAATAATAAGTGGCCATAAACTCCTTTTTCCCACCTCACATATTTCCAAACAATTTAATGCATCTTATAGCACTTGATCTTCCTGTTAAATGAATATGCTACGTTATCCATCCTTGATCAGAGGGAAGTAGCTTAGTCATCTAGATAAACGGTATTCCTGTACATTATAAAGAAATCGACTCTTTCCTTCAAGAACACCACAGAGGACTCAAAAATGCATAAATCTACCTTTTAGAAACAGCATAAATGGGTTAATTTTCCTATACTCAAATCTTTAAATTTGCTAAATAGTCCTTGATCACACAGCAAAGTTACTGAGTGAGACGTTAATTGACTGGAACCCAGCTACCCAAAATCTTTATCAAAGGAACATTCATGCCCTTCATTTCTAATGTTATTATGAGAAAGACATCTGATAATATACGAAATATCCTATCCTCTTTTATAATGTACATATTTAGCTGAATCATCTACATCTTCATTATAGAAGTTCAATTATATTTAACACATATATAGTTAATATGTTAGGAAAATATATGCATAATACAACGACAGCTATTATTAACATTTTTATACATATAATAAGATTTTTAAATAAACAGATTTTCTATCTAAAAATTCAATTAATCATACTTTTCCTTTAAAGCCTTTTCTTTAAAAATATTTTTTTAATGTTTTTATTTATTTTTTGAGAGAGAGAGAGAGAGAGAGAGAGAGAGAGCATGAGCAGGGGAGGGGCAGAGAGAGATGGAGACAGAATCTGAAGCAGGCTCCAGGCTCAGCTGTCAGCACAGAACCTGTCACGGGGCTCAAACCTCGAACAGATGAACCAGGAGATCATGACCTGAACCGAAGCTAGATGCTCAACCGGCTGAACCAACTAGGCGCCACAATCATACTTTTTCTTTTTTCCATCTGGTTAGTAGCTTAGTTTTTGGTCTTAGGCATGGAATTTTGTCTTCGAAAACCAACTTTGTGCTTTAAAGCCAAAATATAATGCTAAGACAGAGTTTGGGATAAAGGGGAACAGTAGCTTTATCGCTTTGTTGGGCAAGGAGGCTGCAGCAGGCGATGGCCTTCAAGCCATCCTGGAGGAAGGGGATGGAGGATACTATAGAGAAATACATGATCTAGAGGAACAGGAATGGGGTATGCTGCCAGCCTCATTTGTCATGTTTTCAGGATGGTACTGAGTTCCTGAAACAAAAGGCTAAGAAGGAAGGAAGGGAGGTTTGCAGAAGACAGGAAAAAGGTTACTTTAAAATCCAGCCTCGCCAAAGTGTTAGTGCAGCCATTTTGATTTTTGTTCAACTTGATGCTTTTAAGAGGTTTCAATTTTAGCTGTGTTAGAATTGAATCTTTATCAACTAAAGTAAGCAGCTGGGTTTCCTAACTTGAAGTCCTTATTTGTCCTCATTAGTGAAAAAATTTTAAAGCCATCCACTCTTTTCCATTTGCTTGGTAAATTTATGCTTTTATCCCTATTCAGGATTATCTAAATATAATTTTTATGTTTTTTACCCCAACTTTAATTTAGAAATACTTCCAGAAAGTAGTCTTTACCTAGGCTCACCAACTGTTAACATTTTATACCATTTGTTGAAACATTTGAGAGTTACTTAAAAACACGGTTATTTTACCCCTCAATATTTAAGCATATATCTCATAAGAACAATAGTATTATTCTATATGAACACAGAAACATTTTCACGGTAAGAAAAGTTAACATTAATACTTACTAGTATTATATATATATATATACACACACACACACACACACACACACACACACATATTTAGTCAATATTCAAATTTTCTTAATTGTCTCAATAATGCCTTCTACAGCTGGGTTTTTCTTCTTTCTTCTTCATTCAAGGATCTAATCTGGTGTCATTTTTTAAACTTAGTTATTTCTTTCATGTTGGAAACTGAAGAAGTCCTCAAAAAGCCATTAGTAATGCTAAAGAACATAGAAACCATCCAAAAGTGGCACTCTTTCATCGGCCAAATTAGACAATTTCCCATAAAATAAATATTGACAGAAATGAATTATAAAACATTGATTAAGCAAAGGATCCATGAATCTTTACTGATACTAAAAATAAATAATCAAAATGTGTGATGTGATGTGATGTGATATGGGGGGCTTTTCCTAGGAGATCACTTTCTACTAATATATGTAGAATAAATAAATAATAGAAAATCATCACAGCACCAGAAATATAGGGAGGATTACTTTAAGTAAAAATTGCCAGTGGAAGAATACTGCCAATAGATGCTAAAATTATTGGTGAAATACTGTTGGAGAACAGGATACCCAGAGAGTCTCTCCATATTGCCCCATAGATTACATACTAATACAAAAAGAAAAAAAAATAACAGTAAATAGAGAAATCTTGTGGATTATCTGAGCCAAATGATTAAACTTATTAGCATCACCAATATTTGGACAAATTGACGTCATATGTCCTCTGATGTGAAAGGACAGAACGTCAATTTAATAACAGGTTCAAGAACGAACTGCAAACTAATTTTGCAATTGCCAGTAGCATACCAGAGTCTGAGAATTTTGCTTTGATGGCATGTATATGTTGTCTGATTCACAACCACAGGAAAAATAAAACTCCTCTCTAGTTAAAAATCTGCCTCTCTGACTGAAAGGTTTACTAAAACATTTAGATATTTCTGAAAATGCAGATATTTCCTATGAATATCAATCCAGGTGTGATGCAAACTTTCAATTTCCTTGGATTGTTATTTTTTCAAGCCTCAAATATATAATGAAGTTAGCAAGTTATAAGATTTTTGAGATTAGTTTTCTTCCTCACATAAAAGTAAAGAAACAGGTTTTGAATCATAAGCAATGGATGAGGGACAGACTGCTTACCAACTTGTTATCATGCCCAGGTAATTTGCATATTCACTTTTATAAAGATATTTGAAAAATAAATTAGTGTAACAGACAGATATATCTCCTTGCTTGTAAAACACATTAACTAGAGACAACTATAATGACATAATATGCCTTTATTACAAAAAAAAATCATGGTGTAAGAATAGTCATCAAGACATCTAAATTTCAGTTTTGTCTATCTTTAAAGAACTTATTTTGTAGGTACTCTTTTTTAATTGGAAGAAAATATAAAGTCGCCCCTTTCCCAGGCTGCCTCAGTACTTTGGCAACTTAAATACAGAAGGAATTCTTTTTCATGGTGAAAAGACCATATAACCTCATGAAAACCAGGGTTTATGATGGCCTTCAGCAACAGTGCTATGCATGGCGCCTCTATAATTTTATTTGATCCAGAAAAAAAAAGCTTAAGTTATATAATGGACATTCTCTTCAAATTTCCTTTCTTTGCAGGCTTGCACATGTATTGTTTTATATATGCCAATGTCAGCCTTTGTGATACAATGCTGCCAAAAATACTCTTTGATGAATGCTAATAAATTCAAATGCCTATATTACCCTGTAGTTTTTAAGGTTGGGGGTGGGAAAGAACAAAAGCCAAGTCTGGATAAATTATAGTCTACACTTGACATTGAAAATTGGGCCAAATACTCAAGGCTTCAAAAGATGGAATCTGTCCAGTCAGAATACCTCCTTCTCCTCCTGTCCATGTTAATCAATGGGACCGCTTAATATAAAAGTCTTTATAGTGCATACCAGCAAATATGGGATCATACATTACAACACAATAATCTATACTTAATGGATGTGGAGAATTTAGCAAAATTCCATGACATGCTGGAATGCCATATTATAGCTATGTTTCTTACAAATGAAACTTGTAGCACATGATCTTGATTCTGAAATATTCATCTATTCCAGCAGAACTAAACCAAGGCTTGCTCTTGATGAACAGGGTAGAATTTTCCACTCTCTATTTGCAAACAATTAATTGTAAAAGTTATTGAAAATCATTATGCAACTGAAAAAGTCACACACTGCATCATTAGTAACATGATGAGTATCTATTGTGACTATCCTTGGAGCATTCCATTTCAAAATTGCAAAACTGTCTGGCTTTTTTTTTTTTTTTATGAATTCTAGGTATTCCATCTAATCATTTGGGGAACTCATATCTCAGCTTTCGGGATCTATCGGCCCTTATCAAAACATGGCATGGTGAGACTGAAAGAGTTCATTTATCCAGGGTGGTGATACAACTTTTCACCCAAAAAGGACACTTTGGAAGCAAAGGGGATGGTATCCAGACAGGATGTCAGGCAACTGTGACTATCCTGCAGGAAAATGGGACCTGGGGCAGCGCAATTAAAATACCTCTTTGAGTACAATTAAATGAATCAGAATGATAACTCTATCAAATGCCAGACTTGAGTCTCCAAAGACTTTTGTTCTCTGTTTCCCTAAATGACATCAACCCAAACTTAAAATGTCTAACATGACAATTATCCAAAATTTGACTTCTCTCCTTTCTTATTTTTGTCATTGTTAACATCATTTTCCCAAGCACTTTGTTTCTAGAGGGAAAATAAATCTAGTCCAGCATTGGCAATCTTCTTTTGTCTGGTTGAAATTTGCATTTCATTCATTATATGACATTCACATATAGGATATTCCTTACTTGCCAAATACTGCAGACATTTCCTATTAAGTCACGTGTAATATTCTGAGATTTCTTAATTTTCCAATCAATTTTGTTCATAATTGTAACTGACTACTGCCTTAACACTACTGAGTTTGTGTCTGCTCTGGTAAGTTTACTGGACATTTGTGTTTCCTCTTCTATGAAATACCTGTTTATATCTTTTATCATTTTAAAATCCAGTGTTTGGGGCGCCTGGGTGGCTCAGTCGGTTAAGCGGCCGACTTCGGCTCAGGTCATGTTCTCACGGTCTGTGAGTTCGAGCCCCGCGTCAGGCTCTGTGCTGACAGCTCAGAGCCTGGAGCCTGTTTCAGATTCTGTGTCTCCCTCTCTCTCTGCCCCTCCCCTGTTCACACTCTGTCTCTCTCTGTCTCAAAAATAAATAAAACGTTAAAAAATTTTTTTTTTTTTAAATCCAGTGTTTGTCTTTTTCATTTCTTTGACTTGTAGTTCTTTTATATTTTAGATATTAATTAATTTTAGTTGTCTTGTTACAGATTTGATTACCCTTTTTATGCTTGTGTTTTCATTTTATTCTTGATGACTCTGGTTGAACAGAAATTTTTAAACTTGAAGTCAAACTTACTAATCCTTCCTTTTATGGTTATACAGGTGTATATTTGAGAAATTCTTCTCTATCCACAAATAGTAGAAAAATTGACCTATATTTTCTACTTACGTGTAAAAATGTATCTTAAACACTTATTTATAATTAGTTCTCAATCTATATGTAAGTAAATATCAGTTTGGTGAAAATTGGATTCTTTACTGTGTTGAAATCTGTTCATTAACTTGATTTATGTCTCCATTTATTTTTCTTACTATGCTTTGCAATATATTTGATAAAATTCTCCACAAAAGTTTTAGTATAGCTTTGCCTATTCCTAGGAATTGACTGGTATTTCTTACAATTATAAATTTTACTTATTTTCAAATTGTATTTGTTGTTTGTAGCTGTTGAACAGAACTTCATATATATTTGTATGTTCATCTTAAGGATATCCAGACTCTCTTATTAGTAATGATTTGATGGTAAATACCTGTGGGTTGTATCTGTAAACAATGATAGCATTCACTGTGTTTCTTCTTTTCTAATCATTTGCCGCATTTATTTCATTTTTTTCAAAATAAATTTTCTGTTCTGGCTAGGATATTTAGTACACAACCGAATAAAAGTAGTGAGAATGGCAGATTTATTTCTTATGTCTTATTTTAGAGGAAATGCTTGAAATATTTTCAGTCAATAATAGTATTTGCTGGGTTTTTTGGTGGATACTTTTAATGGATTACTTGCTCAGAGATTTAAAGACAAATAGCTGTTGAAAATTGTCAAATACATTTTTCTGCTTCTTTTAAATTTATCATATAGTGATTATCATACATTTCTCCTCTTTTAATCTTTTTATGTGGTAAATTAACATTACACGTTTTCTAATGTTAATCCAACCTTAAAATCCTGGAATAAATTCAACTTGCTTATGATTGATAATCATTTTTTACACTGAAGGATTTAGCTTCTGAATATAAAGAGTTTTGCTCTATAGTCTATGCAAGATTGGCTTGAGAATTGGTTTTCTTATGCTATCATTGTTTAGATTTGAAATCAAGATTATACTGGCTTAATGGAAATGATTGTGAAGTACTCTAATTTATTTGTTTCATATACTTGAAATGATCTGTTCATTGAAATTGTGTAGAAATTGCCTGTAAAATCATCTGGACCCAGGGTTTTCCCACAAGGTCTTTCACATTACTACTTCTATTTCTTAACTAGATGTAAGAATATTGATGTGTATGTGTTTTTTACTAATTTAGTTTTAGTAAATTTTAGTTTCCTATCTATTGCCCATGTTATCTAAGTGTTTGGAATAACTTTCATAATAATTGTCACCACTAAATCATATCATTTATGTTCCACTTAGTGATCCAAAAATAATCTTTGCCTTCTCTTTTTTCTTCATGAACCTTAAATGGTTTGCCTGTTATACTGGCAAAAACTTGTTTTTTTTAAAAATATCTATTCTGTTCTTTTTTACCCTTTTCCTTTTTTTTAAAGTTTATTTATTTTGAGAGAGAGAGAGACAGAGAGAGAGAGTACAGTGTGCTTGAGCAGGGGAGGGGCAGAGAAAGAGAGATGGGGAGAGAGGATCCCATGCAAGCTCCTCACTGAGCAGAGCCCCACCTCACAAACCAACACATCATGACCTGAGTCGAAATCAAGAATTAACCTACTGAGCACCTAGGTGCCCCACGTCTTTTACTTTCTAATGCTATCTTTATTTTAGCATTATTATTTATCAAATAAGCATACCGTATTTTTCCATAGAGTACTGAATTTATTTTCCTGTATTTTTATTTTCCTCACTGCTCAAATAGGATGTTAGCTCATTTAATTTTCAGCTTTACTTATCTTCTAATCCACATATTTAGTGCTATAAATATCCATTTAATATCCCTTTAGCTCAATTTCCCAAGTTGTAATATATAGCAATTATATAATAACCTGTAAGTAAATATTTATGTTAATATAGTTCAAAGTATTTCTTAGGAAATATTTGTTGTGATGCTATTATAAATGTTTTTGTTTACCATTTCATTTTCCAATTGTTCATTGTTAGCATATAAAAAAGTTATTTTTGTTTACTGACTTTTTACTCTTGTATCAAAATATTTTAGATTTTTCTGTGATCTTATTTTTGAACAAGTAACTTGTAAGTATTTATTTACATTAACAAACACATGGAGGTATTTTAATTTATATTTTGTTACTACTAACTTAACTACAATTTGTATTCTTTCTGTTTTTATTTTTATTTATTTTTTGGTCATTATTAAGGAGTACTAAATGACCAGTTCATATAAATAGTCTAGACATTTGAGAAGAATGTGTGATCTTTAACTGATGCACAGCAGTTAAATAAGACAAATTATTTATAATATCTAATAATACAACAGTATTATTTTTTCATTTCACTTCACATTTTTTCATTGTTAATTATAGGTATATAGTTAGATAGGACAGACATATCCTAACACTTAAACATGAAATATGCTTGAACAACATATTTAATAAATTAAATTGAATAAATACACAGATTATCTACATATATGTGCATATTTATATATTCATACATATGTATACAGTGTGCTTATCTTTCAATCCAGTTTATTAAATATGTTGTTCAAATATTATTCTGTAGCTTCATTCATTTTTTCTAACCTATCAATGATTGAAAGAGGTCCCTTGAACACTCAAACTATGATTGAAAAATTAAGAATTTATCCTTATAATTAAACCAATTTGTATATTTTATTCCATAAAATAATAATATTCAAGTTTAATTTTTTAATTTATTTACTTATTATTTTGAGAGAGACAGAATGTGAGTGGGGGAGGGGCAGAGAGAGAGAGAGAGACAAAGAATCCTACGTAGGCTCCAAAGGTCAGTGCACAGAGCCCAATACAGGGCTCGAACTCACAAAACTGTGAGATTATGACCTGAGCCGAAATTATCACTTAACTGACTTAAACACCCAGGCGTCCCAATAATATTCGAGTTTAAAATTCATTTGTATTCCTTGTGAAAGTTTTTTATCATTACCTAGTGACTCTCTCTATCCATAATAATGTTTACTTTTTTTTTTATTATTTATTTTTGAGAGATGGATAATGACAGAGCATGAGTAGGAGAGGGCAGAGAGAGGGAGACACAGAATCTGAAGCAGGCTCCAGGCTCTGAGCTGTCAGCACAGACCCTGATGTGGGACTTGAACCCAATAAACCGTGAGATTATTACCTGAGTGGAAGTCAGACGCTTAACCGACTAAGACACTCAAGCACCCGTAATGTTTTCTTAAAGACCATTTTGATATTAGTATGACTACTTCAGGGGTTTGTTTGTTTTTTTTTTTAATTATTTTTGTGTTCTATGTTTTAAATAAGTTTACTCTCAACTCTTCTAGGTGTATATTCCAAATAACACACATCTGGATTTTTAGTAAATATAATGTGGAAACCACTGTCCTATAAATGGCAAGTTCAGTACATACGTTTATTGAAATTTTGTTATGTTTGAATTCATTTCTAATACTATTCTTTTAATCCAACAGTTCTATATTCTTTTGTAATCTATTATTTGTCCTTAAATTTTATTTACTGATATTTCCTTGTGTATCTTTTTTCCCTATTTTCTTCTTCCTACTGATTTAGGAATAGCAAGCTCTATTATTTTAGTCTTACCGTGTTTTCCCGTGAAATTTGGCCATGTGCTTTCAATCAACCCCAGTCTAAATAAGCAATTTTTTAAAGTTTATTTATTTATTTATTTATTTTGAGAGAGACAGCACGTGGGCAAGTGGGGGGAGGGGCAGACAGAGAGGGAGAGAGAGAATCCCAAGCTGGCTCTGTGCTGCCCCACATGGAACTCGATTCCAGGAAGTGTGAGATTATGACCTGATGCAAAATCAAGAGTGGGATGCTCAAATGACTGAGCCACCCAGGTGCCCCATGATAAACAATTCCTTAATAACACAATGCTGTTAAAATGCAGAACACCCTCCATTTCAACTCCCATACTGTGTTATCCAATATGTTAATTTCTCTCTTTTAAAATATGTTAACAACACATTAGACATTATTTTTATCATCATTAATGAAGACATTTTTTATTTCTAATTACATATTTGCTTACCAACTTCCTCCCTTTTCTTGTATCTAATATCATTCTTCTATGATTATTTTCATTTTTCTTGAATATTTTGTTTTTGTTTTTGTTTTTGAGAGAGAGAGAGCCTGAGTGGTAGAGAGAGAATTCCAAGCAGACTCCATGCTCAGTGCAGGGCCTGACACAGGGCTCAATCTTACAACTGTGAGATTATGACCTGACCCAAAATCAAGAGTCGGCTGCTTGAATCAAGAGTCGGCTGCTTGAATTCAAGGTGCCCCTTGAATAAATTCTTTAAAAGTTCCTTTAGTGCACAGTTGTTAATAGTAACCTCTGTATTTCTCTTTTAGCTATATATTTCTTCATATAAATTCAGAGAGTAAAAGATGCATTTGCTAGGTATACAACTATTATTGGTGTAGTAGTAGTAGGAGTACTCAAAGACACTTTTACTTCTCCGTTATTGATGTTGTCTACTTCAATATAAATATTTATTCTTATATGTGATCTTCTTTTCTATTCCAATCTGATTACTTCCCAATTATTTTCTGCTTTTGGTAACCTGCAACATCATTACAAAATCCTTTGCCTGAATTTCTGTTTTCATCCAGCTTAAAATGAATTGTGTTTCTGAAATCTGTAGATTCATATGTACTTTTAAAAAATAAATTATATCTTGAAACTCTTCAGATATTTCTTCTTCAGACATTATATCTCCTGAATTCTATTTTGTCCTTCTGGAACCCAAATTAAATTGTACAAATACTAAAATTTACCCTTTTTCATAAATTTCAATTTTTTAAATCATGGTTTCCATCTTCTTTTCTCTCTATATTCTGTTGTCAGTAAGTTCTTCAAATATATTTTTCATTTCTCTAATTTTCTTTTGAGTTTTGTCTAATTTGCTCTTTATTATCATCAATGCATTCTGGAGATTACTTATATATATGTGTTATATGTGTATATATATATATATATTTTTCAATTTTTTTAACGTTTATTCATTTTTGAGAGACCGAGAGACAGAGCGTGAGGAGGTGGGGAAGAGAGAGAGAGAGAGAGAGAGAAAGACAGACATAGAATCTGAAGCGGGTTCCAGGCTCTGAGCTGTCAGCACAGAGTGTGACACAGGTCTCGAATACTCCAACAGCAAGATCATGACCTGAGCTGAAGTTGGACGCTTCAGTGACTGAGCCACCCAGGCATCCCATGTGTATATATTTTTTAAGTTTAGTTTGCCTCATCATTCCTGAAAATTCCCTATTACCTTTACTGCCAATATAGTTTTTAAACATCTTATATCTTCAGTTATGTATTCTGAATGTAATCATTTTAATATCAAATTAATGTGGAGGAATCTACATCTGTTGTGGGTTTTTGTTTGTTTGTTTGTTTGTTTTCTGCTTTTGCTAACTCTGACTTGTGTGTCTGGTGATTTCTGATTGTAGGTTTATATTTGCTTGGCTCTTATCACCAGCCATTTCAGTCTGGCTCAGCAAGGTTTTCTTTCATCTGGCCCAAAACGTAGTATCTGATGACAGATCTCTGCATTGTATCGGCATTTTCCCTCAGAACAACCATGTTTCTTTCTATCTGAGTTGGATATTGCAGGCACACAGTTGAATCCATTTTTATGGGATATTCTTGGGATGTTCCCTTTTTATTACAAACCCAGCAACACATTCAAAAAGTAAAGTTTATTTAGATCTTGTAATTACGAAAAAGGGGGGTATTCCTAGAGTTTCTTGTTTGCTATAATGTAAGAAACAGAAGTCTGCTCTTACATATGTCTATATAACTTTCCTTTTTCAGATTTGCATATTTGCTTAATCATGTATATATAGTATGCTGCCCTAATACTTTGTAATGGTGATGGAGACCCATTCTGTTTCTGTTTTCACTGCAGCATCTTCTTATGTTAGTTTACCATATAATTATGTGTATATTAACTTTATTATTACAGTCTGCTGTAGAAAAGTAGTCTTATCTCCTCTGGTAAAGCATTTCAATTTATATCCACTAATGTCTTACAAAGTATAAACGGTAATGTATGTGTCATATAAGAACTCCTTAGATTATTTTTCTTTTCATTTTTGTATTCCTTGAATTGAATGCTGTGTTTCTTGTATGTGGGTCATCTAATAAATGTGTATTGAATTAATATAAATGTGTACAGGTGGAAAGAAATGAGGGGAAAAGGAAGGTAGGAGGGAAGGAAGGAAGAAAGAAGAGTAGGTAGTGAGGAAGGTAGTGGCATAATCCTTAAATAAAAAAGTAGTCCTTATTTTACACAATATATAGATACAAATTAAAATACAAATTTTAATATTGACTTTTTTAGTTAGCTGGTTAGATACGGCAGCTAAAGAGACCAGAGAGCATAATAGCCTCTCTATTTTGAGTTTATTAATTTATTCCATAATGATGCAAATCCCCCCCTTGGATCTGCTTATGGATTATGTTGGTTACAAGTAGGTTAAAGGTTATATAAATGCAAGTATGAGTAAGTGTTCAAAATATTCTCATTAAAAACTGCTCTGTCCTCTGGTTTTATATTAAATCCACATGGAATGATGCTGTAGTGATAGGAAAAGTAGTAAATAGCCAGGCCTCTTTTTTTGTGAATCTACTATCCATTATTCATTATTATAATCTCTTTATTCTCCTCAACTGTTCACTGTATATAAATAATAGTTGGATATTTGGCTGATTAAAAAAAAAAAGATCTACTGGTTAAGATGTAGCTCATTTAGAGTCATTTTGATTTAGTTTAATAAAAAATAAAATCTCAATCTAATATTTGATCTTAAAATTCCAAAGATAATCTGGAGATCCTTAAATAATTGTTTCTTACATCTGTGTTTTACTAGATTGCCCAAGGCACCTTTCAGGAATTGATACCTATAAATCATATATAAGTGGATAGGATGATATAAATCCTCAAAACTATTAAACAACATCAATAACACACTTAGCCATTGTCTGTTAAACTAAAACAGAATTCTAAAATTCCATCACTGCCAAAAGTCAACATAATACTTTTTGGGTGGTGATGTAACATTATTCCAATGCTCCCAAAATTATTCTGCCAGGTATCAAGTCCTGCCCAATTCTGCAATTATGTTGGAGAGTGTCCTGATGTACCATTAGTGTTGACCTATGTTGTTATGGGTTGACAGATCTGTACACATGGCTGGGACCCACCCTACTGCAAAGCTAAATTAATGTTGTCAGTGAATTTAGGAGTTCCTGATTTTTAAAAGCCTCGAGAAAAGAAGCACTAATTAAATGATAGATAGGTAGAAAGATAGGTAAATTCTAGCATTTCTTTGGTGTGTATAGTAACCTGTTTATAAGCACTTATTCTAAATTACATGCTTATTGAGGACAGATACCAATTCCTAGTGCAATAAGCAATCAATTCAGTTGAAGAATAATTTACTATCTTCTATTCTGTTGAATAAATTAAGGAACTCTAGTAAATTTACCTTTAACAGACATTTTATATTTATTTTTTCCCAAAAAGTTAACTATAAATTTGTGATCATTACTCTTAAATATATCTCTCAATATTTTTTAAAAATAGGAAATCCTATTAAAACAGTAATAATAATGACCAATATTTGTAAACTAATTTCATTTCCTAATTTCATTTGTCTCTCATAGTAACTCTGTGAGTTGGACTGACATCGTCAACCATTTTTTTGCAAAGGTAACTGATATTTAGACATGTTCAATAATGTGTCCAAAGTCACACAGCCCTCACAGAGCCAAAGTGAGGACTTTAATTCAGGCCTTATTATTCTAAACCTTTTGTACCTTCCACTACAATATGCTTCTTATTTTTCTCTCATCAACTTTACATAAGACTGTTCATTATGTTTGATTGGAAGCACCCCAAACAAAATATGCATATAGCCCATCTTTAGGATAGTCAATATTTAAATATTTTTCAAAAATAGATTTCCTAACAATTTCTTTTTTTTTAATGTTTATTTATTTTTGAGCGAGCGAGAGAGAGAGAAATAGAGCGAGCGAGCATGAGCAGTGGAGGGGCAGAGAGTGGGAGACACAGAACTGGAAGCAGGTTCCAGGCTCCAGGCGGTCAGCACAGAGCCTTATGTGGGGGCTCGAACTCACAAAATGTGAGATCATGACCTGAGCCAAAGTCGGAGGCTTAACCGATTGAGACACTCAGGCACCCCATGATTACTTAACAATTTCTAAAACTCATGCATTTAGAGATAGATTTTTACCAATTACACCTACTATATTTATTACTACAATAGGGGATTTTATTTTTATGGTCCTACTACCTGTAACAATTAAGTCTTCAAATGTTTATAAAAAGCATTTATAAAATGTAATATATTCTTCAGTTTTCTTCATTTTTCTAAGAAAAAACTGTTTCTTCACTGAGTTACAAAGGCTTGAAGAAAATATTGTTTTCCATTTTGTCTTTCTTTTTATTTTTTTTCAAGCATTTAGCTTTAGAGGCTTTTCTGGAGTTTTCTTTCTATGAAAGCACTTTGGATCATAATTTATGAGGTAGGTTGAATCAGATAATAATGTATGCCATTTATACTTTATCATACTCACATAGCTTTATGGGTGTGTACCTTAGAGGCACAGAGGCAAATTTTTATTAACACATGTTTATACATAATTGACCAATTGGGAAGTGGTAAGAAGTAATGGCTGTGATTTACATAGACTAAGAAATGTCTTAGAGCACCTCACCCTGTCTGGAGCCCCCACTGTGACAGATGAGCCAATGCCTGTGGGGGATGACAGCATGCTATTTATGGCATTTCCTTCTGAGACAATTAAGTAACATATGCCAAGACCATAGGGATTATCTTTGAGCTACACAGTATGTAACTCTATCTGAAGAGAAATATAATATTTTACAAATTTGACAAACCATAAGAAAGCTTAAATTGATTCACCCATTTTAATAAATGCAATAACTTTTTTGTGCCTTAATAAGATTTATTTCTTGATAAGGGTATGTTATAAAAAATTAACATGTTATATACATGTATTATTCAGAAAATATGGCATATTTATTTTGTTGGGATGCAATGTTCATAATGAACTCTTACACAGGCAAGTTATTTTAACAGCTGCTTTTCCTTCCCATATTCAATCCAAACCAAATGGAAAAGTTGGTTCACTGTAGAAATAAAAACTAATTTCTTATTGTAGTACTGCACTATTACTCAGCATGCTATAATTTGGAGAAGACAATGGGCTGACCAGGGTGAATGAGGGGTAAGGAAGGGAGGATTTAGATATCAGGATGGATACGACTGTTCTAACATTGTCTTCAGTGACACAGTTGAAGTAGAATCAACGTAGTGCTGGGTTTATTGGGAGCATTTATATGGCCTGAGCTATGGCTTCCAAGCACTTTAGGTTTGTTTCCATTTTATTACTGAAGTCATTGAGGCCTAGAGAGATTTATCTAGAAATGCAAATTCCCGTTGGAAGTTTATTATAAATTAGAAAGCATACATTAGAGAATGGTAGGAACAGAACCTGTAAAATAAGGGGTCCAAAATGGTGTCAGAGGAAGATTGGAACTCACTTCCTCCCTTGGACACACCAAATCTATGGCTACGTATGGATCATTTCCCATTAAAAAATATGGGAAAACTAGACAAACTGCTCTCTACAACAAAAGATAAAAGGACTACATCGAGATGGGAAAGAGGTAGAGACACAGTCTGGCAAAAAACCCCACCCCAGTGGGTGCAGTATACAATAGGGAGGAATCTCAACAGACAGGCACTTCTCCCAGAGAAGCAAAGGGTTGGTGCTCACATCAGGCATTCTCATTCCTGGGATCTGCATTGGAGATATGAGACCCCAGTATGTCTGGCTTGGAAAACCAATGGAGTGGACATCAAGCATCCCAAAGTGTTGTAGAAAGCTGAGATTTCCTTCTTGGAGGGCTCATTAGAGTGTTATTTGCCCTGAGACCCAATGAAAAAACAGCACTTTGAAAAGCAACTAGACTGTATGTGAAGGAGATTCATTTGCTGGTTTGGGGTTGGAGGGGTAGGGGACAGTTGAGATGTTCCCCAGAGATGAAGGTGCTTGCAAATGTCACTGGTACACTCTCCATATAGCCTGCTAGTACAAGGAAACAAGGTCTCACATGGCAACTTCCCACCAACTCCCATCAACTCATGAACAGCATTCATGGCACTTGCTGACGATGGATAATGCAGCATTGGAGCATACTCCTGCTACCTGGCCAGGGTAGGTGAATAGGAACAGTCATAGAGTTCTCTTGATCCCTAGCTAAAGTTTATGAGCATAAGCAGTTGCAACACTCCCCTGTCCCCTAGCTGGAGAGCTCAAGCAGTTGGGGCATGTTCCTGCTCTTAGCCTAAAGCTCCTGCCCAGGCACAGAGAAGGCCCTATCATGCTGCATTGCTATAGCCCATAAACAAGTGCAATCAAGACATTTTTCTGCTTCCTTTCTGAAGATGGAGAGCATGCCTCACCACCATCACTTTCTTGATAACTTGCCAAGCCAGTGGTACACAAAATCCACATAGAGGATATTCCTTATTCACCTGGCCATGGTGGCTAAGGAGGTTGGGGTTCAGAACTCCACAAGACTGCAATAATTGGAAAGATAGTTCTTGATAGGCCAATATCATGAGGGCGCTGCTAAGAGAGCAGACTGAATCACTAGCCCAATCTTTCAGTGAAAAGGCCTACTTACTTAGCTTGGAGCTTCAACCTGAGGGATAGGCTTCAGGTTTCCCATACATCGAGAAGCTAAAGAGGTGCTCCCAGGAAATGTAAGCAGGGAGATACATCCTTGTGCACCTCTGGCCCCACTATGGTTCAATAAGACTCCCCAGAAAATAGCTTATACACTTCTCTGGAGCCCCAATTTATAAATATTTTATTTTTAGGGAATCTCTACACCCATCATAGGTCTCAATTACAACCCTGAGGCCAAGAGTCATACGCTCCACCAACTGAGCCAGCCAGGCTCCTCTAGAGTCCCAATTTTTTAAACTGTTTCCCTGGGACATCTCTGGATCTCCTGGTCTAGGAGCTAACAAGGATTATAATTGAAGCCCCACAGGACTGTACATATTTTAGAAGTTGCTTCCTCAGGGTCTGGCTTCCAATCTGCCTGAAACTAAGTGCTAAATGATATTCTTTCCCTTGGATTACTGACAGATCTTGGTGCACTCTAAACAATGGGGACATATCAAGAATACATTGGGTAGTTTAGACAATCATGAAAGTATGAGGCACAAACAAAAGCTAGGGCAAGGTTGAACAAGAAGTAACATGACCTAAACAAAGCCACTCCTTCAAGACTGAGAGAGGTAGCTGTTTCACCTAATACATAGAAACCAACTCAGAGCATCAACAAAATTAGGAGACAGAGAAATATGTTCCAAAAGAAGACAGAAGGAAAAACCTCAGAAAAAGACCTTAATGATAAAGAGATAAGTAATAGACCCAATAAGGAATTCAATGTAATGATCATAAAGATGCTTACCAAACTCTGGAGAAGAATGAATGAACATAGTGAGAACATCAACACAGAGACAGAACAACATAAGAAAGTGCCAAAAAGAAGTCATGCAAACAAAGAATACAATAACTGAACTAAAAATGCACTAGGAGGGGTTCGACAGCAGACTGAATGAAGTAGAGTAACAGATCAGCAAACTGAAAGATGAAGCAAAGGAACTCAAGCAGGAACAGCAGCAAAAGGAAAAATAATTTTTAAAAATTAAGAGAACTTAAGGGACCTCTAGAACATCAAGTGGAATTATGTTTACATTATCTGGTTCCCAGAAGAAGAGACAGAGAAAGGAGCAAAAAAAAAATATTTGAAGAAATAACGGCTAAACACTTCCTTACCCTAAAGAAGGAAACAGACATCCAGGTCCAGAAAGCCCAGAGATTTTGAAATAAGATAAACCTAAAGAAAGTCGCATTTAGACATAATGTAATTAAAGCATCAAAAGTTAAAGAGAGAATCTTAAAAGCAGCAAGAGAAAATCAACTTGCTACATACAATGGAAAACTGAAAAAAAATCACAAGAGTTCTCTGCAGAAATTTTGCAAACCAGAAGGAAGTTGCATGCTATTTTCAAAGCGCTGAAAGAAAAATTTCCAACCAAGGATACACTATGCAGCAAAATTATCATTCAGATTTGAACAACAGATAAAGATTTTTCCAGACAAGCAAAATTTAAAGGAGTTTATCACTATTAAACTGGCCTTAAAAAAATATTAAAGAGACTTCTTTAAGCCAACAAGAAATGGCACTAATCAATAACAAGAAAACATACAAAAGTAAAAATCTCACTGGAAAAGATAAATATATAGTAAAGGTAGATAATCAATCCCTCTTAAATCTACTAAGAAGATTAAAAGACAAAAGTAATAACATTAATTATGATGACAGTACTTAGATGATACATAAAAATATATAAAATGATATAAAAACAAAGAACATGGAGATAGTAAAAGTGTAGAGTTTTGAAATGTGTTCAAACTTATGCTGGTATCAAATTAAAATAGAGTGTTATATCCATACAATAAAAAAATGTAACTGAAGGAAATCCTTATGGTAAATACACACAAAAAAATGAGAAATGAATCTAAACATAACTGTAAAGTAAGTCATCAAACCACAAGGGAAAGGAGAAAGAAAAGAAGAAATAAACAGAGAAGAACTACAAGAAAACAGCTCAGAAAACAAAGTGGCACTAAGTACATACATTTCAATAACCGATTTAAATGTAAATGGAATAAATTCTTCAAGACTTAATACATATATAGAGAATATTCCATCCAAAAACTGCACAATGCACATTTTTTTCTGAAGTGCATGTGGAACACTCTCCAGGATAAATCACATGTTAGCCTACAAAACATATCTCAATAAATTTAGAAAAATGAAAATCATACCAACAATCTTTCCCAAACACAGTGGTATTAAACTAGAAGTCGAGTATAAGAGGAAAGCTGGAAAAATGATAGATGTGTTGAGATTAAAAAACATGTTGCTGAACAACTACTAGAAGAAATCAAAGAAATAAAAAAAAACCTAGAGACAAATTAAAACAGAAATATGATATACTAAAATCTATGAGATACAGCAAAAGTGATTCTAAGAGTAAAGTTCATAGCAAAAAAAAAAAAAAAGAAAAGAAAAGAGTAAAGTTCATAGCAATCTAAGCCTACGTAAGAAGCAAGAAACATCTAACATAAGCATTTTTTACTTTATTCCCAAAGAAACTAGAAAAGGAAGAACCAAGCCCAAAGTTAGTAGAAGGAAGAAAATTAAGTTCAGAGTGAAAATACATGAAACAGAGACTAAAAAGACAATAGAAAAGATCAAAGAAAGGAAGAGCTGGTTATTTGAAAATACTGTATAAACAAAATTGACAGCCCTTTGGCTAGACTCATCAAGCCAACAAGAGAGGGCTCAAATGAATAAAATCTGAAATAAAAGAGAAGTTACAAATGACACCACAGAAATATAAAGGATCATAAGAGACTACTATGAACAATCAAATGCCAACAATTAGACAGCCTATAAGAAATGAATTCCTAGGAATTCACACCTTCCAACACTGAATCATGAAGAAATCTACAATCTAAATAAACTGATTACTAGTATAGAGATTAAATCAGTTATCAAAAACCTCCCCCCAAAAAGTCCAGGAAGAGACAACTTCCCTTGTTAGTACTACCAAACATTCAAAGATTTAATATCTATCTTTCTCAAACTTTTCTAAAAAATTAAAGAGGAAGAAAAGCTTCCAAACTGACTTCATGAGTCCAGCATTACCTTCATACCAAAAGCATGGAAGAATACCGCAAAAGACTAAAATTACCTCCAATATTCCTGATACAGATAGATGAAAAATACTCACCAAAATATTAGTAACTGAATTCAACAAGCATTAAAAGGATTATACACCATGACTAAGTGGAATTTATTCCAGGGATCCATGGACAGTTCAACATCTGCAAAGTAATCACACTGATACAACACATTAACAAAATGAAATATAAAAATCATATGATTTTCTAAATAGATGCAGAAAAAACATTTGAAAAATACAACATCCATTTATGATACAAAAAAGGAAAAAAACTCTCAAAAAAAGTGGGTAGAGAGGGAATGTACCTACAATAAAAGTCATATATGGCTAACCCACAGCTAACATTATACCCAAAGATGAAAAGCTGAAAGCTATTCCTTTAAGATCAGGAATAAGACAAAGATGCCCACTCTTCCCACTTATATTCAACAAGGTATTAGAAGTCCTAGACACAGCAATTATACAAGGAAAAGAAATAAAAGCATTCCAAACTGGAGAGGAAGAAGTAAAACTGTTACTATTTACAGATGATATAATACTATATATAGAAACACTAAAGACTTCACCAAAATCTGCTAAAACTAATAAATGCATTCAATAAAGTTTCAGGATACAAAATCAATATACAAAATATGTTGCACTTGTATACACGAATGAACTATAAGAAAGAGAAATCAAGAAAACAATCATATTAAAAATTGCATCACAAAGAATAAAATACTTTGGAATAAATTTAACCAAGGAAGGGAAAGACCTGCACACTAAAAACCATAAAACATTGATGAAAAACTAATGAAGACACAAATAAATGGCAATGAGTTAGAAGAATAAATAAATAGAATAGAATAAATAGAATATATAAGAATAAACAAATAAATGGAAATGAATTAGAAGAATTAATATTGTTAAAATGTTTAAACTACCCAAAGCAATCTACAGATTCAATGCAATCCCCATCAAAATTCCAATGGCATTTTTCACAGAACTAGGACAAATAGCTCTCAAATCTGTATGAAAGCACAAAAGACCCCAAATAGCTAAAGAAATCTTGAGAGGGAAGAACAAAGCCAGAGGTATCATGATCCTTGATTTCAAGGTATAATATAAAACTATAGTAACAAAATGGAGCGGTATTGGCATAAAAACAGACACATAATTCAATGAAACATAAACAAATGCATATATTGTCAATCAATTTATGACAAAGGAGGCAAGAATACACAATGGTAAAAGGATAGTCTTTTCAATCAGTGGTATTGGAAAAACTGGACAGGTACATGCAAAAAAAATGAAACTAGACCAATATCTTACACTGATACAAAAATTAACTCAAAATGGATGAGAGATTAGAATGTAAAACCTGCAACCTTGAAACTCCTAGAAGAAACATAGGTGGTAAGCTCCTTGACATCAATCTTAGAGATACTATTTTAGATCTGACTTCAAAGGCAGATGAAAGAAAAACAGAAACAAATGGGACCACATAGAACTAAAAAGCTTCTGTACTGTGAAGGAAACTATCAATGAAATCAAAGAGCAATTTACTAAGTCAGAGAAGATATTTGTAAATCATATATCCAATATGGGGTAATATCTGAAGTATATAAATAACTCCAACAACTCAATAACAATAACAACAGCAAAAAAACAAACAATCGGCTTAAAAATGGGCAGAGGGTCTAAATAGACATTTTTCTCCAATGAATATATACAGATGGCTGACAGGCACATGAAAAGATGCTCAATACCACTTATCATCAGGGAAATGTACACCACAAGATATCAACCTACACCTATCACAATGACTATTATCAAGATGAAAAGAAATAAGGGTTGGCAAGAATGTGGAGAAAAGGGAAAACTTGTGCACTCTTTTTGGGAATGGAAATTAGTACATTCTATGTTCATTATGAAAACCATATGGAGTTTTCTTTAAAAATTTAAAATAGAGCTATTTTTATGATCCAGCAATTCCACTACTCAGTATCTGTCTGAAAAACACAAAAACACAGATTCAAAATGACATACACCACTATGTTCATTGCAGCACATTTACAATAGTCAAGATATAGTAACAACCTAAGTGTCCATTGATGGATAAACAGATAAAGAAGATGTGGTGTGTGTGTGTGTGTGTGTGTGTGTGTGTGTGTGTGTACAGTAGAATATACACAGTAGAATACTACTTAGCCATAAAAAGGGAAAAACTGAAATCTTGCATTTTTAATAACATGGATGGATCTTGAGGGTGTTATGCTAAGTGAAATAAGTTAGACAGAGAAAACAAATATTATAAGATCTGTTACATGTGGAATCTAAAAAATAAACAAATCAAAACCAAATCAAAATTCATAAATATAGAGAACAGATTAGATTAGATTTGGTCTCGCCAAAGAGGTGAGAGTCAGCTGGGGGTAAGGGGGGATTTATGAAGATTAAGGACAAACTTCCAGTTATAAAATAAGTAAGTCATGGGAATGTAATGTACAGCACAGGGAATATAGTTGATAACATATTAATAATTTGGATGGTGACAGATGGTAACTATATTTATTGTGGTAATCTTTTTGCAATGTATAAAGATATTGAATCTTTTGTTGTACACCTAAAACTAATATAATATTGTATGTCAGTCATACTTCAATACATTTAAAAAAAAGAATCATTAAAATATCTAGTTTTAACATAATTGTATCTTGGGGCCTTCATATATCCATAGCCAACTTACATTCTTTGGACAATACAGTAATGCAAGAACTATTTGTTAGATAAATGAATAGAAAGGAGAAGTAGTTTTTCTGTATCTCTCCTCATATTTCTTATTTCATTCAGCTTGATTTATGACCGTATTTGCCTTGTGTTCCTGAATTTCATGCTGCATGGTGCTGGACCTACATATATGACTTTTTATCCTAAGGTAAAGTATGTATGAGGTAATCACTGGTAATTTCAGTTATGACCTAGTTTTAAAAGACTGTTATAAATACCAGTTTCTGCTCATTGTAAAAGCAAAGCAAAGCAAAGTAAAGAAAAAAAAAAGAAAGAAAAAAGAAAAGAAACAGAAGGAGGGAGGGAGGAAGGAAATAAGGAAGGAGGGGAGGAAGAGAGAGAAAAGGAAAGAAAGGGAGAGAGAAGAGAAGAGAGAAGAGTAGAGAAGAGAAAGAAGAAAAGAAAGAAAAGAAGAGAAAAGAAAAGAAAAGAAAAAGAGAAAGAAAGAAAAAGGAAGAAAGAAAAAATTGATATGAAAAGACTACTTTAATGGAAGTTAACAGAATTTCCTGGCCTCCCAGAAGTTATTTATTTGCTCTCTCAACCAGTAGCACAGTGTATCAGAGTGCTTTTATAATGGCTTTTGAGTCATAGGATGCATATGCTATGTCATTCCCTATGATAACTACAGTGACATGACTTCCTATTTTGCAAACAGAACAGGTGAAAGGCAATGAAATTGGTGGTAAAACAATGACAATATCAGATTTGGATATTAGACCCATAAACCTAGCAGTGGGCTCTAGTAGAGATCTGAAAATTTGACATGGAAGTTTGCCTTATATTTATACACTGTTTTTAAATTGAGAAATAATTTCGTGTATATATCTTATTTAAACTCTGTTCAACTTCTAGCATAATTTGCTAGCATCTATGGAGGCCCTGAGACTCATCAAAGAATGAAGAAGAAGCAAATTTCCTTAATCCGTGATGTTCAAAAATCCACCTTGAATACATTCTTTTTTCCTTCCCTTTTCTCCTGTCCTTTATTCTGTCATTCTCTCTTGTTTTCTCTCCTTCCATCTACACATGCTTACTGAGTTTCTTCTATGAGCACAACACTGTGACAAACACTGTTCTTTTTAATGCTGGGCAGCTCTGGGCAGTGTTTCTTGGTTTTCTGAAACCTGTACCTTCAGAATCCCAGCACTCTAATGGCTCCACAATCCCAAACACTTTTATGTAAAGGAATAAGACAAAGTAGCATGAAAAATATTTATTGCCTAAATTTTATCCCCATTGATTTTTATTTCTGTATCTCATCTCATCTTCTAGGTGGTTTGGGAATAAGAGAAAAAGCAGAGGCAGGGTAGTTATATTATTCCCTCTAAAAATTGTCTAATACTAATATACAACACCTACTGTTAAAGAAAAATAGAGTTGATTTTACTAAATGTCATAATTTTTCCAGAATGGATATGTCACCTAGAGCAGCTAGAGAACATTGCCAGTACCTATTACAGTGGTGTGAACACAGGATCTTTTACAAATATTACTTCATGAATGTTGCCCCTCATATATTAGCCACTTAAGTAAGTGGATTTCCATTAATTATTTCTAATCATATGTCCTTCCTTACAATTAACAAAAGCTGACAATGATGTAGTCTTGTAACGTAGGGTTTTATTGTCCTAGTATTTTTCACTCTTCATTTTCACTCTTTTTCAGGGGAAGTTTTCCTTCTTTCCAATAATTACTCCCGTGTTAACAAGAATAGACTTCCAGAAAAACAATGGCCCTACGGAGAGGCTAGATATAACACTTAGGAATCCTTTAGATTACAAGAAACAGACAGTAAGTTTAACTATTTACAGGAAAGCTATTAAGGGTTCTCAAGATTGTTGAGAGTGGAGAAATAGTGTTGGAAAATGGTCAGAAAAAGACAGCTACAGAGGCTGTGATATGGGAAGCTCAGCTATTGACATTTAGTTGGAATAGCCAGATCTGAACAAAGGGACTTCCATTAATTGATCATCTCTCTTTCTCTTTAAGTCATTTGTTCCCATGCAAAAGCCAACTAGAGGCATTCGGCTGGCTGACTCTCAAACACTGGCTAACACCAATGGCACTACAGTTTCCAGTTCTACAGTGGGAAGAGCATTGCCTCCATTGCCTCCAACCTAATGCAGTAAGGAATGGGGACAGTCACAATCCCTAAAAGAGGGGGGGGGGGGGGGTGAATGTGAACAAAAAGGACTATTTAGTAGAAGCTATTAAAATATGAATAATTTGGGGCGCCTGGGTGGCTTGGTCGGTTGAGTGTCTGACTTCGGCTCAGGTCATGATCTCACAGTCCGTGAGTTCGAGCCCCGCATCAGGCTCTGTGCTGACAGCTCAGAGCCTGGAGCCTGCTTCCGATTCTGTGTCTCCCTCTCTCTGTGACCCTCCCCCGTTCATGCTCTCTCTCTCTCTGTCTCAAAAATAAATAAAAACGTTTAAAAAATTTAAAAAAAAAAAAAAATAAAATATGAATAATTTAAAGTGATAGTAAGCTTAACATAATTTAGAGCATGCAACTATAAGATATAGGTAGGAACTTGTGGAAGGTAACAGAGATAAGAAGTTGCTAAGAGATAGCAGAATCCCAGTTGGTAGAGTCTTGGAGCTGGAGGGAACTGAAGAGAGCCTACCATGCACAGTAGTAATTCTGTTGATGATTAATCTGAGGGTTGGGATGAAATTATTCAAAGTTGCTACTAGATTTTTTCAAAACACAGCTGGTGTCCAGTTTTGCAGAATTCCTTTTAATGATTGTTCACATTTTCCCACTATATCAGGCTCCCCATGATGGAAAGAATTCCTCCCAGGGCCTCTCCTCACTTATTCAGTGCTGCTAATGAATCTATGCGTTACTTGTTGAGTCTTCAAGAAGTCCTTTAAAGCAGCAACCAAAGGAGTTTTGTTGATCATAATTAATAAATTCTGAGGGGATACATATAATGGTTAGGTTTATACATAAACCCAAAGTTTAATCATTTTTATTAATTCATCATTTAATAACTAGATATTAAGCTATTAGTTAAAATAAAACTCATAATTTTAAACTGCTATATTGTGATTATAATTCCATTTATTTTATGCGAGCATTAAAAATGTTACCTCTTTTATAAGCCTTTATTTATTCTCTAAATTGATAGAATATCTTCCAACTTCTCATTTTTTTCTAGCCTTTGTGTGCTTGAGTTCAGGAAGTATGTCTTACTTACATTTATATCTTGGTATGTGGCATGTAAGCAATTTTCCCAGAACCTTCCCTACTGCTACTCTAATCTAGAGAAAGATACATGGGCATTGTTCAGAGATTCATCAAAATCCGTAGTGTTCAAGGATCAACTTCCTACTAAAGTGGCAAACAAATATTGGGCACTCATAGAAAATTAGCAAAGATCCAGCAGTTTAAATAAAGGGGCAATTTGTACTATTAAGAAAATTATTTTATTTTTGGTCTCTTAGGTGACCAAAAGTATTTAAGAAAAACACTAAAAATACACAATAAGTGGCAAATAGGTCCTCCCCTACTCTGCTTCAGTGCATGTAAATTGCTACAACCATTTCAGAGGGAGTTAATGCAATTATAAATATGTCTCTCCCTTGGCTCAGCAATTCCATTTCAAGGAATTCATCCTACAGTAATTCTGGTACCAGTGCACAAAGATAAAAATATAGGGAGATTCACTAAGACATTGTTGGTCATACCAAACCTGGCAACAACCCAAATGTCCAGAAATAAAGCAATGGCTTAATGAATGTGACATATTCTCATAATAAAATAAGATGCAGCTTATAAAAGAAACTGAATAGATCTCAATGTACAGATTTGGAAAGATGGCCAAAATACAAAGTAAAAACACCACATTACCAGTTATATAACACTACTGAATCTATCTATATGGGTGTATATGTAAAGGAAATATTCTGTATACATATACAGAAAACTGAAACAGAAATTGTCCTTGAGGAAAATATTAATTGGTTATATTTATTTACATTTTTGTATTATGCTAATGTTTTCAAATATGAGATATTACCCTTACAATAAGAAAGTTTATAAATCAGAATGCAAGGAAATGGACACCATGTGCTTCCAATTTAGTGAAAATGGACTTATTTAGAAAAAACACATTAGCAAGTTATAATAAAAATTTAACGATAATTATTGCTGAAGGGAATTTGTGAATTTTATACTTTCCTGTATTTTATAAAATTTCTACAACAGACCTCTGTTGCTTTTATTATTGGGAGAGCACACAATAGCACACCAATTTATAAATAATCTAGCTACTATAATATGTGTTATAGAAAGATTTTGATTCTAATTTATTGTAATAATCACATAGAAATTGTAGGGTAAATCTGAAGAAGTCCTCATAGTTTTTAAATATCTTTCCATCAAATGCTTCTTATAATTTATTTTCAATATGCATAAAACTGTATACATAAAGCAAATCTCAGTATAAATATCCGATAATGAAGGTTAGCATACATGAATTTGGATTGTTGGTGTATGCTCAACTGAAAATTATACTCTTAGCAATCTTACAAAGAAGTGATTCTCATTTTTTATGGGGAAATGGAGGAGTGAAAAGGCCAATGTATTGAAGATGATAGTGAAGTGAATAAAGATGATGTTAGAAAATAAATGTGTACATAATTATATCATACACAAATACATCGCAATAACTATGTACCTTAATGTGTTTAAATACATTAATATATTGAATTATCTCATGTTATGACAGTCTTAGGAGCAGTGATCATTAGAATCCCTATCTTTTATAGATGAGGAAACTTAGGCATAGAGACATCAAAGAACTTTCTTAAGATCAGGAAGTCTCCTCCTGTGAATCAAGGAGTTTGGTAAAATTTGATATTACGGCGCTTCGTATGTAACTTTGGTGCTTCATACTCCACAGTATCTGCACTGGGAGTCACTTAGGTTACCCACCTCCTCCTTTTCAGTCCCACACTATAAGCTTATCTGGCAGATGTGAAGCTTTCTAAATTATAAAAATTCTGAGAAGATGCTACCACCTTGAGCTATACTCTTAGTAAGTCTCCCTTTATTTATTTAACTTTTTTTTTAAAGTGTCTTTATTTATTTTGGGTGGGAGAGAGAGCCAGGAAGGAGCAGAGAGAGAGGGAGAAAAAGAATCTTAAGCAGACTCTGGGCTGTCAGCACAGAGGCTGACACGGAGCTCCATCTCACGAATTGTGAGATCACAATTCTTGAGCTGAAATCAAGAGTCAGGCAGACACCTAACTGGCCGAACCACCCACAAGCCCTCTTCCTCAGTGTTTATTTAGTGCTACATTTTCTTAGCCATCAGTTTTGAGTTAGACATTAGATTGGTTAAGCATTAAAACATCCATTTATAAATGTTTTTCTCTACTTGTAAAGATAGAGAACAAACTGAGGGGTGATGGAAGGAGGTGGGCAGCGGATGGGCTAGATGGGTGATGGGTACTAAGGAGGGCATTTGTTATGATGAGCACTGGATGTTGAAAGTAAATGATGAATCACTGAATTCTACTCCTGAAACCAATATTACATTGTATGTTAACTAACTAGAATTTAAATAAAAATTTGGAAGAAAAAAAATAAATGCTTTTCTTTCTTACATATGCAGTTTTGAAACAATATGCAGAACATTTGAAGATGGAAAGATAAATGATTTTCTAATGATAGCATTTTTGTGACTAGGTAATATTTCGGTATAAACTGTTCTTCCCAGCACTCCATAGTACCTGCCACAAAAACAAATCCTGATCACATTCTCAAAGAAATCTCACTGATTTATTTTTAATTCCTAGCAGAGTTACAACGTATCTGTCACACACAAAAAAAGTCTTCCAATATAGAGGAAAAGTTATTGCAAAGTTTTATTCAGATGCATATACATTAATATGAAGTTGTAAGACTTAGACTATGTCTGATCATTCTTTCTCTCTTGCACCCTTATTTATCATTTCTCCATCCCCAATCTCAGCAAAACACATATGTTTCATTATTGGACTGTAGAGTAAAACAACCTGGTTTGAAATCTACTTTCCTCTCATACTGGCTATAGCCAATTCCCAAAACTATACTGGAGAATCATATTAGTATCCATTTCAAAGGGTGCTTCTGAGGAATTAGTAACTTAATGTAGATAAAGTACTTGGAAAAGTACCTGGCACATAAGAGAGCCATATTACACTTAGCCATTGTCATTTATAAAGATTGAACCAGCCATGCTCTAGCTTAATGTAGTTCTATAGAATACTTATTGTTAATTATATATTTTATTATAAAATCATAGACATGCATTACTGAAAACATCAATAAATACATACAAACATAAAAAACATACATTTTCCTATATCATAGACATCTAATATCTCATTTTTTATATGTGCATATTACATGTATCATCCACAAACCTAAAAATGAAATTTTTTTCCTGATTATAAATCAATGCGATGAGGGAGTATAAGGCAGCTGCGGGCAAAGCATACGCTAACAACACCTTCCCCCTCCGCCCTAGGTGGGATATGTGTGATATTCCTCAGCTACTCCTGGCTGCCCAAGAACAAAGGAAAAGGGAAAACAAATGGTTAACTGATAGAGACCACAGTCTGCAGAAAATGAGTCTCCATCATTACTGTCTTAGTAAATTACAAGAAAAAAAGGCCATCTTATCAATAGCCTAATCTCCAAAAACCTATAGACTCAGTTTCCTGGAGCCCCAATATCACCTTATCTCCATAGTTATGTGGGGAACAAAGGCAAGAAGGAAATGGTAGGTAAAAATAAATTTCCTTATAACTTGCAGCCCAGGCAAATACAGAAGATAACATTTTTCCAAGAACTCCTTACTGTCTTAATGTTAATGCCTTACTAGAGGGAAAACAACCATAGCATGACAATAGTGAGCCTCAGATATCTTATGAGTCTTCTTTAGCATAGGAAAGTCCTTCTGAAGGCCCCCCTTTTGCCTTTAACTCCCCAACTCCATAGCATATATATAATCAGTCACTCTTTACAATCCTAGTGCAGGTCTTTCTGCCCTTGGGTCCAGTTCCCTTGCCTTAATAAATTCACTTTTTTGCACTAAAGACAGCACAATAATTCTTTCTTGGCCATCAGCTCCGGACCCCAACCACTCCCAAAACCCCATCAAATGCCACTCTAAGAAGGCTTGGTTCAAAGATTATGGACTGAATACCAGCATCTACTTCTTCTCCCCACATGCCTTCCTATCCCCAAAACTCTTAATCTGGAAAAATGCTTTTTAAAAAACAGGTTAGAGAAACAAGTAATGTTCCAAATGCTATTGTGATGAGCTGTTAAAGATAGACATAAAAAGGGTTACATAGAAAGAGAAAAACCACAGCCCTCTACATAGCA
The DNA here is from genome assembly GCF_018350215.1 of Panthera leo. Taxonomy (NCBI): domain Eukaryota; kingdom Metazoa; phylum Chordata; class Mammalia; order Carnivora; family Felidae; genus Panthera; species Panthera leo. Next base: position 136,339,388 of record NC_056686.1, read on the forward strand.
TATATAGGAAAACTATCGAGAAGGAGGAAATATAACCAGAGAGACTAAACATGTGGAATTAAATGAATACGAAGGGAAGGAAAGATAAAAACAGATAGCGAGGCAAGCCCAGTAAAATAAATAAGTTTTTAAATAAAAACTTGGAAGGAAAAAAAAACCCAAAACCCAAAAACCCCCAAACCAAACCAAAACAAAAAAAACCCCACAAATGCACAGTAAAAGATGGGTCCTGATGTAGAAGAAGTGCTGTAAATTTTGTACTCCAAAGAGCTGTCCTTCCTCTCCAGTGCTAAAGCCATTATCAACAACCAGAACAGCAGGCCACAGAGGCATTTGATCCTGAGCCCTATAGGAAGGAAAGTGAATTGCTTCTCAGGTGGTTCCCCGGTGAGTGAGAAAGCAGCTTAGGTAACAGAAATTCCATCAGAGGTCTAAAGAAAAACAGAAGGAAGCTTGTGAAGGAGGGAGGAAATGCTTGAAGTCCTCCAGTATCAAGGCAAGCCACAGTCACTTTAGAATCTGGGGAATTCGAAACTGTTGGCTACCTGTATGTCTAAGCACCCACCGTAAAGCAAATCCTATAGGCCATGATGCCGCCTCCTCTTAACAAGGAGCCTGCAGGCTTCCATCCCATTTATGGAATAGCTTATTTGGGAAGCACTTCAATAAAACGACATAGGTAGCCAACATCAACAACCCATGATAACCAACTGACCTCATCATTTGTAACTAAGGATATGAATGGAGACCAGTATCTTGAAAGAGAAGGACCAAGATGAGCATACAGAATAGCAGGCATGTATAGCAGAAGATATGTAATAATTAAAGACAAAATAATAATTTACATTTTCAGAATATTTTGAGAGACTGTTTTTTCACTGTCAAAAGCAAGAATCAATGAAAAGGAAATATTCAGAAAGCAAGTTACTAGAAAATAACAATTATAACATAATCTCAACAATAGAATGAACTTATGTGACAACATAAATCTTGGTATTAAGACAGTTCCTTGGGTGCTGAGCAGGCTGAATTTAAAAATACATGCTTAGACATCTTAAATTTCTAAATTACTAAAAGCTTTCTAAGAAAGGATGAAATAGGAATAAGGATCAGATTTCTTATTAAGTACATGAGAGATGATAGTATCTTGAAATAAGACAAGATCCTATAGAACGGTGATTTAAAACTAAAAATCCCAGGCCTATTTAAAGTTGAATTAAAACAGAAGAGCAAAATAAAAGCATTTACAGTAAGAATGCAGTAAGACTAATCTTCCAAATATATATCTTTGAAATAATTATTTGGGATGCAGTGCAGCAAAGTGAAATAATATATAAAAAAAGAGAAATGTGTGAAGTTCAAGAAGCAAAACACAGAGGTATAATAAAGTACTAAATTTTTTCAGCATTTACAACAAAAGATATAATTAACAATGGTCTCTGCCACAAATTAGCTCAATATATTTGTCACAAATAAAAGCTTAATAACCTTACCATATAAAGAGTTTCTTTAAAATTACAAAAAAAGACAATGCAATAGATGTATTTTTAAACAGTTAATGTAGTAATTTACTTGATAAGAAATACACATGGCTATAAATTAATGAACATATATTAAAACTAAATAGTAACTGGGATATGCAAACAAAAAGAATGTCATTTCATATTATTACATGAAAATGGGGAAAAACTCATGCATGTGATAATATCCAGTGTGGATGAAAAGACAATATGGTAGGAGAAAAATTAGTTAGGATTCTCACAAAATACACACCAATATTCAAAATATACATGGTCTTCAATGCAGGAATTATAGTTGTATATATTCACCTTGAGATGTACATATAAGGATATTGAGTTCTGCATTGATTTCAATAACCAAGCATTGGGTGCCACCTAAGCATCTAACAAGCTAAACTTAAGCATTTAATAAGTTAAATTAATGATATTTCATTATTACAATAGAATGATTCACATAAATTAGTTAGATCTGTATGTACTAAAATAAAAATATCTTTAAAATGCCATGAAGTGAATAAAAGCAATCTGGAACCAAATATCTACTTTATGTAACGTTAAACAAACAACATAGCTATGGTTTTAAATGTACTTAGATACTATCTGCTCGGAATTTAGATCAACTTCTTGCAACAGGAAACATCAACAACATTTGTGTAAGCAAGATAGGGGCTTTTTGTTCTAATAGTAAGAAATGCAGAGAGAAATCATTCAGTCTTAGAACAATATCAGCAAGAATCCAGCTCTTTTTACTTTAGTTTTTTTTTTTCTTTTCTTTTTGCCTTTTTTCAGGGTGTGGCCCTTGTCATTCATTGTGTTTATAAGACAGGCTGCTGCTGTCCTTGTCCCCACCATGCACCTGCTAGAACTCTAGACAGGAAATAAGGGAAAGACAATGGGTAAAGGGGAGCATGCCCCTGGATGTGTTTTGCTTTAAGAAGTTTCCTGGCGCGCTTGGGAGGCTCAGTTGGTTAAGCTTCCAACTCTAGATTTCTGCTCAGGTCATGATCTCTCCGTTTGTGAGTTCAAGCCCCTTGTCCGGCTCTATGCTGACAGTGAGGAGCCTGCTTGGGATTCTCTCTCCTTCCCTCTGCCCCTCCCCAGCTTTCTCTCTCTCTCTCAAAGTAAAATAAATAGGTTAAAAAAAAAAGAAGTTTCCCAATGCCCAACATAATGATTTCTGCTCTATTTTGTTGACCAGAGGACATAACACTTCTTCCTGCATGGAAGCTGGGGGAAAGAATTGGTTTTTTCTCTATCTTGAGAACGTGAAAAATGGATAGATAACTTGCAGTCTCTCCATACATTGTATATAAGAAAACAAGTAAAAAATAAAGGTCTGGGCAGTTCTCACAAACAACATCAGCTGCATCTGGGAAAATACTGGGTTATTGAGATTAGAGGTCAGGAGGACAATGGGAAATGTCAAGACACCAAGAAAAAGTACTTTAACTTTTAACTGCATTTTTGTCCTGTGAAAACTTTCAACAAGGATTAATTTTTATATTGCTTGTATAAAACAAATAAAAATAAACAATTATTCATACAGTAGACATTTTGAAGACTATAGAAAAATCTATAAAGGTAATTAAAATTACACAAAAATCCACTGCATTATGATAGTTTTGCGTATAATTTTAATGTTATACACATGTACACACACATATAATGTACATGTTTATTTACACACATATAATGTACATGTTGGATTTTAACATTATAAATACAGGAATGGCATAGTCTCTTGAAAGAACATGATATGCAAAGGTTCTTAATGGCACATAATATCCACCTCTTGGTAATCTTTCCTTATTTAAAAAACAACCTCTATTTTCAATTATTTTCAAATATATAGATATGTATTATTCAAGTCTCCAGAAAAAAAATAGTCATTATGTTGCTCTAAGCAATTTTTTTGAAGGGAGGGGTAAATACTCATTGGTTTGGTAATTCCATGTGTAATTCATCCATGTGTAAATAGGTAAATAATTTTAGTTAATAACAATATTTGTGACTACAATAAATATTTTAAAAAGTAAAATCTCATGCTAACAGAATGCATGCTACTCATTTTTTTAAAAGTGTTTTAGGGGCGCCTGTGTGCTTAGTCAGTTAAGCGTCTGACTCAGGTGGTGATCTCATGGTTGGTGAGTTGGAACCCCACATCAGGCTCTGTGCTGACAGTGTGAAGCCTGCTTGGGATTCTCTCTCTCTCCTTCTCTCTCTGCCCCTAACCAACTCACACTCTCTTTCTTTCTCAAAATAAATAAATAAATAAACTTTAAAGTTTAATTTTATAATATCAGCTGCAAGGGATATATGGAAGAAATTTTAACCTAGGTTGTCATGAACAGCTGTGGTCATCTTAATGTAAATTGTTAGTCTCAACAGTGGGGTAATTTATCTAAGCCTGGGTCTCTACCCTTGGGACCCGTATAAAGGGATAGACGGTGTTATAACTGAAGCATAGCAAGGTATTACAGAATCAATGTAGTCAGTTCTCTTTCTTCCCTCCTATCCTTGTTCTTTTAAAGCTATCAGTTAAATATTTATTCCTAAATCTTTCTCTATTTCTTAGAGTAGTCCTTTAGATTTCTAAATATTTCATTTGAATTAGAGATGTTAAAGTCTGAAAACAGAATTGGAAAGTTGCACTAAGATTCTGTCCTATTTTCATCATCATACCTATCCTCATCATCCACCCCAAGCCTCAATAAGTAATAAATGGAGTGCAGGAGCTTAGCACAAGAATTGTCTTTCTGCTATTAACCTAAGCAGTGAGGATTAACCCAAAGCCAAGGGAATTTGGAGAAACCATGTATCTGGGCCATTTTTTGTCTGCCTATGTGTGGAGGGATGAGCTTGTAGGATATGGTTAATCAGGAATAGGCATGAATAACTCTCATCAGTTCTTGGCAGGACAGAACAGACTAGACAGCTGATACATGTTTGATTGATATGTTAATTAACTTTAGGTTTAATTATACATTTTAGCTTTTTGATTCTAGGTAGGATGTACGTGTGTAAATCTGTCTGGGTCTGTGAACTGTTTGTAGAGGAGAGGGAAGGGAATTTAAGCCATTTCTTCCTACTGTAGTCATAAATAAATAAATAAATAAATAAATAAATTAATTAATTAAATAAAGTAGCCTTAGCAATGCAATAAACTTGGAAAATATTTACCACATATTGATACATCACAGAAAACTTTGCCCACATTCACATAGAATTCTCCTAAAATTAACAAATATTTTATTTCACATAACTGCATTTAATTGGTGTACACAGAAACAGTAAAGAAAATAGTTCCTGACCCTGATTCTTGACTGTCACTATTATCTCCATTCTTGATTTTAATAATGGGATTATTATTGTTCCATGAGATACAATGTTCTTGAAAGGACATTTGCAAGTATTTTTATTAGGAAAATCTTAACTGCTTTAAAACTTGAAGGTATAAAATCCTTGATAGGAAAGAAGAATATGTATTTTAATTAATTTTTGATAATTTCTGCTTTCACCAGTGTTCAATATTTTGAATAGGCTTTTGGAAGATGAAAAAATATGATCTTTATCTTTCTTTTATTATTGTCTCATTCACAATTATTAAAATATACCCAATAACTTCATGATCCAATAAAACACAACCAAAAGTGATTCATTTTTTTATCTTTTAAATCCAGATGGTGTCTTCAGTATCTACTGTAAATATTCAGTTAATGCTTTTATCTCACAGGTGAGAAAATGACACACTTTGCTAATACTATATTTTTAACATGAGTTCAGTTACATCAATAGTATTATAATTAATGATTACATCATGCTTTAGAAGGGAAGTACAGAGAAGGTTGGTATTAACATGCACAGCACACCATTGTGATATCAATACTCATTTTACTGTTCAGATTTTTTTTAAGCTAATAGCTGTCAAAAATACCCATTATAGGCTAGTCTATAATTTGTAGAAGTCAAGTAATACATTTTTTCTGAAGGTATAATGGATGCTCCATGGAGCAATTATTTTAGAAAGACAACTTCATCTCAGCTGTCTTGTGCCAGCAGAACTATTTAAGAGGCTGAGATGCATAATTCAACATGGAAGGGCTGTCAGAGTCGAGAATACCTTTAAATTATAAAAACTTAGCACCACGAGTCAGTTATAATTATAATGGAAATGTAGTTTTCTGTCATTTTATCATGGCAAACATCTCTCAAGAAGCAATTTCGCGTGTTAAAATATTTTGGCAAAGTGACTTTTGATTCCAAGGGGATACAGATTATCTGGTTTTATACCTGAATATTTTTCTTACAAATTGAGTTTAACAGCCTGAACTGCTTAAGATGGCAAACATAAGAGTATTATTAAAGTCCCATTGGAAAATCTCAGGGAGACCATAGGCTACAGTAACTCACCAAGGCAGGCCTGGTTATGCACAAAAATATATTATTTTAATAGCAAAGTATGACAGGCAGTTCTTCATCTGACATCCAATTATTTTACATAGCAAATATCTGAATATAAAAACAGTTGCCATTTTAGACAGTCACTTTTCCTAGCAAGTATTTTCATGATTAAAAATTAAAGCAAAGGAGTAATAGTTCGAGATCTTCTTGGATTCTTAAGTTCATTGCTTTTGATTACTTACCCCAAATTTCCTACTCACCAAATGGTAGCTCTTGTCTTCTTCCTGTTCTACAAAGCTTTTACTAGAGTGAAACAGTAAAAAGAAATAGTGTGTACACTCATACACTTGTGTGTGTGTGTTGAAAATAAACTACAAAATAAGAGTTCAGTAGCATGTATCAAAAATTTCAAGTCTTCCTTAAAAATTTCGATAGATGAAATGTTTACAAGAGCTCAGAGTCGACAGCTGTATTCCACCATTTGGAAAAACAGAAGTTATGTCGACCAATCAGTTTTGCAAATGGCCATTAAAAATACTTCTCCAGGACAATGAGTATGTTTTTGAACTTTATGTTAGCATTTTTCTCATCCTGGCCATGACAGTAAATTGTTATTCTTTTTTCCAAGTAGTTTGAGTAAACTTTGGATGCTTGGTTTATTTTCAGAAATGAGTAGGCTGATACATTCAGAGTTTCTATCACATACATCACTTTTTCAATTTTGTACTTTAACCAACATGAAGATAATTTCCATTGCTATTTAAAATACTGAATTGCCCATTTTTAATAAAACCAAGTGAAGCCAGAACTATATCCAATTAAAACGGATAGTGGAAAGCTGGGTGAAAATGCAAACTTGATTTTATTTTCAGTTCAACAAATGTTTGTTAAGTGAGTTATATGTGTGAGGTATTTTTTTCAGCCCCTAAGGGTTAGATAGATCAATTATAAAAAAGACAAAAATTCTTTTGATCAAGTGGTTCAAATTATGAAGTTAAAATAAAAATAGAAAATAAACACCTATTTTGGAAATAATTAATATATTTAATTACATGAGAACCAAAGAGTTCTGATGTTCTTATTTTAAGAGTTATAAGAAAATAATTACCATGACACATATGAAATCTCAAAAATAAGGGTAAAAAGCATTTCTGAATGGAAGGGGGCAAGAATGGAAGAGAGAGCGGCATATTGTATATCCACTTTATGCTAGTTGCTTTAACTTTTATTATGTCTTTGAATCCACACAATAACATTAGGAATGCAATTTCCATTCTACGGTTAAAAACTGAGAATCATAGAATTAAGTAACATTCCCAGCAATTTGCGAGATTGAAAAAAAGGTAAATTGAATTCATGTATTTCTAACTCTCCAATTTCTACCAAATTATTTTCAGGAAATCTTCACAAATCAAACAACCTGAAATGATATTTAAAGATACATGATCTTATTTCCTGATCTCTGGAAAGAATCTATTGTTCCTAAGGAAGATGAATTCTCTCTAAGAGGACATTTTATAAAGTATTTCAATATTATTTTTTGTTACATCTGGAACATCTCCTTTTCCATTTTGTGTTGAATTTTTGTTTAAATACACATGTGCACACACACACACACACACACATACGCTTCTTGAAAAACATATCATCAAGGATTCAAGTTAATTTTGGAATGCCAAACTTCCCCCCTTACACCTCTTACTTTGCCTATTGCCATTCAAGATAATATATACTTGCAATTAGTAAGTGAAAATTTTCCATGTTAAGTGATTAGAAAAAGGTATAAATGATGCATTCTTCTTGCCCAGTATGATACAGTTTTATAGATATTGTAATGCACTGATATCTTTATTATTAGCAGAATTAAATGTATTTTGCTGAAAAATTGAGTGTAGTTATGGTATTACATTATTGTATCATGGAGGTAATCATTATCCAGAAAATAAGGAATAATGCATTATAGTAATGCATTACACATATGATTACTTGTAGTATAATGCAGTATAATGTTTAAATTAATTCCAAGCAACTTCCTAATTTTATTTCAGTACAACCAGATTGCAAGTCATAGGGAAGCAGAATATAAAACTTAACCAATATTTTATTTGATTCACTTTGACTGAATCATGAACTACTATAAAGCATGAAATTTCTGAAAACGCTGATTGCTTCAGAAGGAAATTTAATAATTTGTCTTTGGTGATCACTGTGAGTAAATGAATGGAATTCAGAACTGACAGTAATGTGGAAAGTTCTATTTATATGATAGTGAGATGGAAGAAAAAAAATTAAAATATAAGGAGAAAGGAGGCAGAAAGAAGAAAAGAAAGGGCAAAAGAGAGGGAAACAAAGAAGTAAGGAGTTAAAGGTATTTAGTGGGGGACAGACACGAGGCAAGAAGAGGAGATACAATGTGTGTGTTCAGCAAATTAGAAAACTAAATAGGCAAAATTCTCAGTTTAACTTTTAGATTTACCTTTTTTGTATTCTTCTCTAATATAACAGTTCAAATGGGGACTTAAAATTAATGCTATAAATACAGCCTTTTAATACAATGTTACATTAGCCAGAATATCACATTAGGTCTTTCTAATGAGTCAACAAAATTTCTACATTGCCCTCTAATACTCTAAAATTAAGAAATTTAATAATAATTAATAATAAATATATGCATTTTAATAGAGGAAGAGTTAGTTGCACGACTTTTATGATACCAGGCTTTGTATTTAGCTCAAACTGCAAGGTAGGGTGTTTGTGCTGTAGTATCCTATCAAAAATATTCTTTCCTTAGAAGACAAGAGGCATTCTGAACTGGACTCATATTCTCATCAAGCAAAGAGACAGTGTGTCAAACTTTGGTTCTAGGCATAGAATCTTGCTTCATACTGCTAATGTAACTTCTCCCTTTTTTCTCTCCCTCTTTTTCCCTCCATGTCTGCCTCACTGATCTCTCTCTCTCTCCTTTCTCTGATGTAAATATTATTAAAATAAAGTTCAACCTTTAATTCAGTAGAATTAGGTATCCAAATTCACTATTCTATTTCTGAAGCTATTAAGTGTAGAGGTAAATAAATAATTTTTTCTCTTGCTTTCCTTGTAAAAATAGAATGTTGCAATGTTAATGTTGCAACTAGGTGGTTAAATTAACCTTAAAATATGTTTCCCAACAGTGTATTTAGTATTGTGCATGCTATATTTTGGAAGCTTTGGAATAGCAAATAACAAACACATATCATCAGTGAGAGAATGGAATGCAAATCACAGGAAATTCAAGGCTGCTAAAATGGTAGAAACTACCTGAGTACTACCTCATTTTGGATGTCCCATTATTGGAAAGCATTGCCTTTCTACGATCTTATCATTATACTCCATCACACTTTTCTGTTTAAATAATTTAGATGCTTTCAAAGTTTATTTCTTCACAAGAATATTTTTGAATGTTATGAAACTCCAAATAATACATATTCAGGCAGAAAACTTGGAAAACATAAAGCACAAAGGCAAGCATCTCCAAGACACTTCATATCCCACTAACTTCCCAAAGGTAATATATAGTCTTCTAATGGTGTTTCTCCGTGCACATATGATGTATAGAAATGGATATATCTACATCTACATCCACATCTACATCTGTGTCTGTATCTATCTATATCTATATCTATCTGTATCTATATCTATATCTATCTATATCTACCTACTATCTAATTCAATATATCTACATCTACATATATATCTATGTGTTTCTTACATATTTAAGAGGGTTTTAAACTAGAATTCTGCAGAACATAGAGAAAAATCATGAGAATAAAATAATGCTTGTTCAATATCAGCATTTGAATGGATTATCAGAAATAGAAACAGCATTTTACTGTTAAGTGGCAAGCACTGAGAGAAATTAATTCCCATACCAAATTCAAAGAATCCTCAGCAATTAGGATACAATGGGACTGGGGAAGGGAGTGAAGATTGGAGAGAAGAGCGAGAAAATGGAAACAGATATAAACCTTGGATTCTTAGTTTACATTTTTTTTCCCCTTTTTAATGGTGACAGATTTAAAGACACCATTCTGTAAATGAAGTGACTGTGGGCAAGGGTTCTGTGTTGTACTTTGCTTTATATCCTAGAATGTTCCCAAGCTTAGTATGATACTTAGAACTTTCTCTTCTCCCAGATTTCACTTTCTTTGCTTCTCCCTATACACATCCACTTCATAACTCCACATAACTTTTTTATATGAATGTACCAAAAACTATAAATATCTAACTCCTTTGTAGCCTAAGGACTGGTAAAACAGTTATGGGGGCTGTGCTGAGGGAACAGACCCATCTAAAAGAGAACTCTATGCCAGTCTAATGTCCTAAAATCAGCAGTTTTAACCTGAGTTTCATTTTATTAGGCTGTGTTAAAGCCAGATCCCATCATGGCCAGGTCCAGCCTTTCCCTTTCTTCCTCTTTTCAGGGAGGCTTTATGGCCTAAAAAAATGTCTTGGTCCAATATTCGTGAATTCTATTAGCGGAGGCATTCTTGCACTTACGTCAAGTTATACTGCATATAAATGGAGGATAAAAGGATTACCAGATTATAAATCAAATGAGAGTTTCTGGCAATATAAATCTCAGCTATGTCAGGCTCTTGTGTTAATGGAATTGCAGAATTCCATTGGCCAGTAAGAATTTAAATTCTGTGTTAGAGACCTTGCTAATTTTTCACAGGACTTCCTTGGTAAAATATTAAAAGATAAAGTGGGAGGTTTGCAAGCAAATTTGTATCAGGTCTTAAAATTGTTTTTTAAGATAGTGCCAAAAATATCATTGGCATTTGAAAATGTATTATGACACCTATGTTATACAATTCTAAGGCTTGTCTTAGAACTTATTTAGCACTTAATCACTCGAATAAATGTTGCCAAATTGTGTTAAATGCTAACTAGATAGTACATTTAACATTGAGATAAATGAATGTAATTTGACCAATGGATTAGAATCCAATACTATAGTGTCTGGTTCAGTCAAATGACAGAACTGCTAATGTTCAAGGTAATCAATCAATTCAACCAGATAACTATGGTGTGGTGAAATTTGTGTGTTTATGATTATGCAATTTTTATATACATGTAACTGCAGAATTCACTAGTTGTTGAAATTAACATGGCTTAAGCAGCTGTGTTTGGTCAAGTGGTAATTAGCTTTATCTCTAAATATATATCTAGTATTGATATACATGGTAGTGTTAACTTGTTTCATTTAAAGTCGTATTTAATATATGGTGTTTATATTTAAGAATGAATTTTTAGGTAATGAAAACATTCTTTTCATGCGGTAACTTTCAAACATTAGTGTTTCTTCAAAATACTCTGGGTATTTTCTAACATATTGAATATTAATTCCTTCATGAGACTAATATTTGTTGAACATCATACATGGACACAGAAATGAGCTAGGTGTGGAGTTATGAAGCATAATCAGGTATCAGGTCTGACGATGGAAATGGGGGGCAGATTATAAAGGTCACCTTTAATAGACTTTGAAGGATTTATTCTCTCTGTGAAAGCAGTGATGATCAAAAATGATGTCTTTTCTACTCAATATTTTATCCAAATCTCCTTGAGATTAAGCATGTGACAGACCACTGAAGATCTACACAAGATCACTGCATGGTATCTTTTAATTTTGCCTTACTGTATTTCCACCTTCATTTTTCCTATGATTTTGATGCTAGGCAGAATGGCGAGGTACCATATCATATGTCTGACCAAGATGTACAATATAGTCCAGATCCTTTAGTGCTTAAGAACGGTGTCACAGATGTCAAAAATTCATTAGAGGAGAAAACAGATGTCAGAATAAAAACTTTACTGATTACTTTCCTCATAATATCCCCTTAAAAATATTTTTTAAACACTGTAAAAATGTACTTTAAATATGGGCAGAAAACATTCAATATTTTAGGTTCCATGATGAGTCGTGGATATAAAATGCTCTACAAGAAGAGACTACCCTTGACCTGGTGTTTTATTCCAAGTTCTAAAGAACTGACTGTTCCTCCAAAACTGGATGTTTCAAGTCAGTTACCATATTTTAAATATTTACAATGAGTTTAGAAGTACAGTCCATATTTTAGCAGACTTTAAATGGGACTTTTGACTGGACCCTCAAGAGTACACCAGATATTGAAGATAGGGAAAGGCAATGTGAACCAAGGAAAAATAATAGGTAACATTATGGAAGTAGATGCCAAATTACGGAGAACCATGATATCTGAACCGTGATATCCACCCAGCTTAAATTGATCACTACTTCTCTAAGTGTTCCAACTCAGCATTTCTAAAAATTTAATGTGAGTAAAAATCACCTGGAGAATTTGTTGAAATGCAGATTCTGATTTTTTTGAGAGAGAGAGAAAAAAGAGAGAGAGAGAGAGAGAGAGTGAGACTGTAGCAGGAGAGGGGCAGAAGGAGAGTAAGAGAGAGAATCTCAAGCAGTCTCCATGCCCAGTGTGCAGCCTGATGCAGGGCTCAATCTCACAACCCTGAGATCAAAACCTAAGCTGAAAATAAGAGTCTGATGCCCAATAGACTGAGTCACCCAGATGCCTTATATTCTGATTCTTTACAGCTGGGTGGAGTTTGAGAGAATCTGTATTTCCAAAAAAAATTCCCATTGAATGTCTAATAATTGATGGGTGGAGGCAACTCTGAGTAGTGAGGATCCTGATGATTGAAATCAGAGATGCTGCTGTAGACAGGGAAATTATCCTGAGGCTTGGGGCAAGAATGGGCTGTAGGTCATCAGTTGATGAAAGAGGGCAGCTCCATTTCAGTTAGGCAGACGGGGAGGAAGAAAGAATGGTCATGGAGACACAGAGAAGTACAGGAATGACACATAATTAGATTTTTGAGGATCAGTAGACGATAAGGCTGGTTCATTAAAAACAAAAAACAAAAAACAAAAGACCAGACTGAGACCTTTAAAGCTCTGGAGAGATATTTAGGCTTTTCCTTGTAATTTAGACAGAAACTTGGAGGAAGCTTTATAAACACATTAAACTATGACCAGGATAACTGGGGTTTAGGAAGGTGCCTCTCTGGGCAGGTTACATATAGAGTCAGAGCTGAAGAATGGAGTAAGAGGTAGCAGGGGATGGGGTTGGGGGGTGGGGTAAAGGGCCATCCTGTCCCTAATAGTAAAGAGCCTGGTGCAAATGTACAAATGGAAGATTTTTGAAAATAGTTGAAATAGTGCTAATCATAAATTTCATTAAATATGACAAGTATTCTGCTAATAGTTCTGACTACAGTAAAACCTTGGATTGCAAGTAACCTGTTCTGTGAGTGTTCTGCAAGACGAGCAAATATTTCTAATAAAGTTTAACTTGATAAACAAGTGATGTCTTGCAATACGGATAGTATGTGATGCTGAATGTCACATGATCACAACTGAGCTAATGGTTCTTCTCTCTCTCTCTCTCTCTCTCTCTGTCTCTGTCTCTCTCTCTCTCTCTCCCTCTTGTTGTGGGATTGCAGGTGATCACCTTGAGCTCAGATGCTTGAAATCAGGCTATAGTGTTTGGTAGAAATCAGTGATTTTTCAGAACGTGAGAAGGTGCCCACAACTGGCACTAGTGTATTTTTTGTCACTTCAAGGCATCTATGGATAGGCCTTTGCTTTTCCATATAGGAATAAGCTTAGGAATGCTTTGCTTCATTCTAGGTCAGGCTGCCTGCAGATATAGACCCTTTCCTCTGCAGCCTTATTGCCAATTACATTAAATACAATATATGACAAGACTTTATTAATACTGTACTGTAATCAACATCTGTGTGAGCATATACAATGGCCCCTATGCAGAAAAAAAGATTCCATTGAGCCAATAGATAGCAGTGATTCCATTAGTGATAGTGAAAGTCCTTCTACACAATTACCCTCCTCTCTCTTATCTCCCTTGTCTTATAAGTGCAGGTTAATTTGTTTCTTTTTCTTTATATTTTATTATTTCATATTATAATCCATCATTGTAATCATTTTTAGGTTGTGGAATGAATCATCTGAGTTTCCATTATTTCTTGTGGGGAAATTCACTTTGATATACAAGTGCTTTGGATTACAAGCATGTTTCCAGAACGAATTATGCTCACAAACCAAAGATTTACTGTATATAATTTTGCTCTCTTAATAATCCTTTGAGATAGATATTATTGTCCCATTTTATTGGTTATAAAATTAAAAGAGGGGAAATTAGTATCTTGCCCACAACCCCAATACTGATAAAAAATTCAGAGCCAATTAGTTCTTTCTTCTGTTCTTTGTCAGTTTTTCAAAAACATCATGTTATTCCTACTTAAAAAAAAATCCAAGTTACTGGGGGGCCTAGATTGCTGAGTAAGTTAAGTGTCCAACTCTTGATTTCAATACAGGACAAGTTGGTTGTGTGATTGTTCCCTATGTTGGGCTCCATGCTGAGTGTGGAGCCTGCTTAATATTCTCTCTCCCTCTCTCTTTGCCCCTTCCCTGTCCATGTTATCTCTCAAAAAATAAATCCAAGATACCACGTCTATAGTTATACATTCCTGCACTGCTTAAACGAAATTTTAGTGCTGAGTAGGCCAATTGTCCAAACTCAGCAAAAAGGCAAAAATACCATGCAGGCCTTCCTCTTGGAAACAATATAACCCTCAACCTTTTCACGGGTTCACACATAATGGTTTGGAGAAAACATTACTTTTTTAAAATATTTCTTAAGTTTATTTATTTATTTTGAGAGAAAGAGAGAGAGAGAGAGAGAGAGAGAGAGAGAGAGAGAGGATGCAAGCAAGCTCCACACTCTCAGTGCAGAGCCTGATGTGGGGCTCGAATCCACAAACAGTGAGATCATGACCTGAGCTAAAATTAAGAATCGGGTGCTTAACCAACTGAGCCACTCCAGGTGACCCTGGAGAAAACATTTCTAAAGAATAGTATCAACTTTTTGATCCTGAGATTATAATATCTATTTGTGCTGAAGTTTAAAGACTTATTCTTTACCTGGATCTCAGGACACCTATGTTGCTTGGGATATGATAGGTCTTTGGAAATTTCTGCTTTTTAAAACAGCTTTATCAAGATGCAATTTGCATATCATACATTTCATCCATTTAAAGTGTGTAATGTAATCTTTTTTTTACCATTCTTTGGGTAGGTAAAACATCACTATTATCTCATTTTAGGGTATTTTCGTCACCCCCCAAAAAGCCTATACCTAGTCCAGTCCCAATCTACCACTGCTTTCTATCCCATAGACTTGCTATTTTCTATTTATATACATTTGCACACTTCATATAAATGGCATAATACAAAACATTGTCTTTTTTGACTGTCAGCATACTGTTTTGTGGTTTATTCATGTTGTAAAATGTATGAATACTTCATTTAGTTATATTACTGAATAATATTCTATCCTATGGGTACACCACATTAAATGTATCCACTCATCAATCAATGGACTTTTTTTTTTTTACCCATTTTGACCACAGTGAATAATATTGTTAGGAAAATTCATGTACAACTTTTTGTGTAGGTATGTATTTTTTTCATTTCTCCTGATACCTACGGTAGAAATGCTGGGTTATATGATAATTCCATTTTCATCATTTTGAAGAAATGTAAAACATTTTTCATTTGTTGCACTATTTTATATTCTCACCAGCAAATTACCAGAATTCTGATTTTTCCACATCTTATTCAACACTTGTTAATATCAGTCTTTTCTCTAAATATCTGTCTTTTTTGATCCTAGGTATTCTGAAGGGTTTTAAGTGATATCTCATTGTAGTTTTAATTTTTATTTTCCTAATGATTAATGCTATTGAATATTTTTATATCTTAGAAGAAATTTATATTCAAATACATTGCCCATTTTTGAATTGAGGTACTTCTTTTTTTTTATAATTAAGTCATAAGTGTTCTTCATATGTTCTGGATACAAGTCTCATCAGATTTATGATTTATAAATATTTTCTCCCTATGGATTATCCTTGTACTTCCTTGATGGTAGCCTTGTGGTACAAAATATTCTTTCTCAAAATGTTTTTTAATTGATAAAGTGCAACTGGTCAATTTTCTCTTTTATCACTTATGCTTTTGGTGCCACATCTAAGAAATCACTGCCTAATGCAAGATCACAAAAATTTATTCCTGACTTTTTAGAATACATTTATAGGTTTAGGTCTTACATTTAGGCCTGGTCCACATTGAATAATTTTTGTATATGGTATGAGATAGAGAGAAAGTTTTGTCTTTTGTTTTTGTTTTTGTTTGTATTTTTTAGGCTTGGATTCACAACATGCAAAGATTTCAGTGACTCTATATTATGAAATAAATTTATTACTTTAGTCAAGAGCAGGACTTGAAACAACTTAGTATCCTAGGGAATCTGCTCTTAAATTTTCAGCATTGACCCAGGATAGGATAAGATGACTCTAAGGGCACCTGGGTGACTCAATCAGCTAAATGTCCAACTCTTGATTGTGGCTCAAGTCATGCCCCCTCTAGGGCTCTGCATTGACAGCACAGAGCCTGCTTGGGATTCTCTCTCTCCTTCTCCCTCTGCCCCTCCCCCGCTTGTGTGCATGCTCTTTCTCTCTCTCTCAAAATAAGTAAATAAGCTTTAAAAAATTACTATACATAATTTGATTTAGCAGATCTTCCCAAGACCCATGAATCCAAAATTTTTATAAGACCCCTGTGAAAATAATATGATATGCCCAAACCCACTTTGAGGAACACTAATTAAAGTAAATGAATTCCACCAAATAGTGAGAATTTTAAGACATTTTTTGTAATTTTTTAAGTAATAAACTTAAGGGGACTATAGACATCCTGACCCTAAGGACTGAGGATGATTTTATTGTGTGTGTGTTATATATATATATATATATGTATATATATATATATATATATATGTGTGTGTATATATATATATATGAATTATATTATTATGAATTATATATGTTATATATGTTAATTATATATGTTGTATATATTAAATATATTGTTATATTAATTATATAATCATATAAAATATATAATTTTATATAATTATATAAAATAATTATATAATTACATATAATTATAAAATAATAATTATATAATTATATCAATAATATAATTATATTATTATTAATTATATATAAATTATATATATAATATATATATGAATTACTTTATTGTAAATACATGAAGTGTAACCCCAGGTCCCCCTAAATTTGTCTTCAGTGGCTATACAGTAAGAATGTAACCACCATAATTTTCTTGTGCTCTCATAGTCCACGGACCATTCTGGCTCATGATGACAGGTGAAACAATTTTAAGTAGAAAAGTTCCCAGAGAATTGCAGAACATGCAAGAACAAAACATGGAAAATTTCTTTCAGTCAACCCAATTCTGTCATTAAAATGCAATTTTTCCATCCAAATATTACGTATTGTAGATATTTTCTTGCCATTTCTTGCTATTCTTAACCTCTGTTGGTATGCGATCTCAGTCAAAGACAATCTGCTGGGAAGAACTGTCTTAACAATTGTCTTTAAACTGAAATCTACATGCTACAGATTTCACGCAAAGCAAGCTTATCATTTCTAATTGTTTTGAAGGATGAGTATGAAAATGAAGGCAGTCCCCAGAAAGCACTCTTGCCCCCCCAAAAAAACCAAAATGTAAACATAATAAATATAAAATTGGGGGAGAAACTCTCATTTATTCAAAAATGTGCAACGTAAGTAAAGACAGATGCTGGTCTAAGGGCTGAGTGGGTGTGATCCTGCAGTGTATTTTGCCAATTGCAGGACAACACAATTGTCCAAATCTTCCTTCCTGTGGATAGTTTATGAGGAAATTGAGTAGTATTTTGTTTTTGAAATCTGTGAGGATTGAGAATAATTTTACTATATGCCATTATTTTTAATAAAAATGTTACTGTACCCATTGTCCATTATTTTATTTTTTGTTATCCATTCTTTTTAACAAAAAAAAATGTGAAGAGAGATGAAGCTGAAAACTTTTGTCTCACAGCAATTGTTTTAAAAATATGTAGTTATTTGAAACTTGAAAAAGGCAGAGTATAGGAAGTTGTCATCAAACTGTGAGCTATACCTTTCTTGCAACTCACAAGGCCAAATAATGTCAGATGTTAGAAACCCGAAAATAAAGGTAAAAGGGAAATTAGTATCTGTGAATTCTTCTCAAGATGATAAATTTAAGACAACATTTCCGAAAATCACATCATAGGGTTTTTAGGAAAATACCTGACAGCTCTGATGATAATTGAAAGACAAAATAAATGGAAGATATCCCAAGGAAGCAGAGAAAGACAAATATAAAGTAGTGACTCAAGGGCAACATAAACTTATTGCCTTCTGATTTTCGTCACAATAATACTTTTTTTGCTGATTATTATAAGAAATAAATGTCAATGAGACAATGTGGCAGAAGTTGATTCTGCTAGGTTGGTAAAAATGTGAAGGATATTTTGTCTCTGAAAGGTTGGCTGAGAGTTTATAAATATGGTTTCTGGACAGACTGGAAACAAATGAGCTTCGATGTAAGATGCTCCAAAGCTGTTTTATGCTTTCTTGATCTATGAACAAGCAGGTATTTAATGTTTAACTAGCCATATACTATTTATTGGGAAGAAGGAAAAAGTTGAGTCTTTAATTCTACTTTATGGGAAAAAGAAGGAATGGGATAGTCCTTCGAGTGCTGTAATGTGTACAAAATATTTCCAATGAAGGGGTTTGGGTAGGAACTTATAATTGTGTGCCATACATCAGGATATCTTATTTGAAATAATGGAAGTGCATTGAGAAGACATGACCCTAAGGAATTCGGGGCGGGGGGGAGGTGGGTGGGTGGAAAAAGAAGGTGGCATGGAAGATATTAAATCATGCTTCCTCCTGTCATTGCCAATTATATATTCAATTTCCGAGTCAATGTTTAATATATCATCAGAGCAATGCATTATAATTGTAGGATGGCTGGCATAGTCATAGTAACATCACTCTGATGTCATCTTAGGTTCTGGCAATGAGCCACAATGAGCATGAAAGTTTAGCTATCCTGAGAACCATTTCTTGTATTTTTAAAAAAATAAATGATTAACGCTAAGCCAAACTAAAGAAACAACTCATTTGAAGAAGTGGAGGTCATTTCCAACTGTTACTTCATAGTGTACATTGGCATTGTGCCAGGGAGACAGAAGGGAAAAGCCCTGTAATAAAATATGGTTTAATAAATTATTAATTTTTCATAGCCAGGCTAAAGATTTAGAAGGAGAATCGCATTTTCTAACCAGGCCACAGGCTTATTGAGGTTAAAACTCTTCTTCTTTTGACCAACATTGCAATATGGATGAGCCTTTGCTCTCGCTTATCGTAACTGCAGTGCACAATCGATATTTAAATCCTGAAAGATCAGCAATAATGGATGCAAACTGAACAGATCAATATTTAGCCTTTTGTGGACTATAACTTTTATCTTAGCTCCAATTACTCCATGGCAAAGGGGTTGATTTTTAATGTCTTGGGTGTTTGGAATCTCACGAATTTTAACACCAAGCTTAAAAGTTAAAACACACATTGTGAGACACCTAGAGAAACAGGTGTTGATAAAAAGTATTTAAAAATATGCTTAAATAGGTTTCCTGTCTTTTCAAGATCATTTAGTAATAAATTTCAATTGTGACATGTGTGTGTGTGTGTGTGTGTGTGTTTAATTTACAGGGGATCAGATAATTTTAAAATTCATGAAAAGATATTTCCTTGTAATGTGCTTGGCAATATTGCATGACCACTTGAGAGACATTTGCTCAGTTTATCTTTTAAGGATAAAAACTAATTACAAATCGAATCAAATGTTAGCATTAAGATATTGTTTAATTATTCAGGTATCACAGCATAACTAATCGATTATGATAATTTGTCTCTGAAGTTGTCTGAAGGGTTTTAAGGAAATGAAGATTCTGGAAAAAAATAACACACTTTCTTTAGAAACAGCAATTTCAATTTATCATTCTTGAGAAGATAACTGTTCATAAATGTGAGCTCTGTTCCCCAAAGTCCAACCCTATCTAATGCTAACAAAACAAAACAAAACAAAACAAAACTGTACCTTTAGTGACCAAGTAAATTAGAACATTTACTATGGAGACATACAAAGTAATAAGTCTTTTTTGCAGGACTGCTATTTTTAGAAAGAGAGAGAGAGAGAGAGAGAGAGAGTGTGTGTGTGTGTGTGTGTGTTGCCTCGGAATTAAAAGGGAGGAGTAAGACTTCCAATTATAGTAAGCAAACTGCAGTTGATTACTTAAAACTTAACAAAATACAAAAAGGAACTGTTTGAGGAATATGTAAAGCAAATAAGAACAGGAGAATAGGGAAGGATATTAAAATTTAAATAAAAACTAATATGGTCATGTTGTGTTTCATGTTTTTGTTTCCCCTTAATGTCCCCACTGTGAGACAAATTAAACTGTATGATGGATACCATCATCTAAATCTCTTGTAATGCCTCCTTCTGGCCAGAAGGCCAGGAAAAAAGCCACCTGTGAGCTCACAATAGTAGGGATAATTTTTCATTCCCCCACTTTTAGAATTCTCCTGTTTCAGAGCCAGCCCCAATGTGGAGCTACAATATCGCATTGCTGAAGTGGCACAAATACCTAAAGATTAAGAAAAACACCCATAGTTCTGGATTCATGAACAGATTAGAGGGGTATCATTACAAAAAAGTAATGTAAAAGAATTCCCCAAAATTTTGTCTATCTCTTCTGTCTTTACTTTGCCCCAAGGGCAGGCCCAGATGCATGGATTTGTACAACTTGGGAGGCTAAAAGATTGAGAGAACCTCATCTTTCTGTCCAGTGGCAATAGAACAACAACAACAGCAAAAACAAAAACAAAAGTCCATACAGTCCATACAACCTGTGGCTGAATAAGCTGGAGAACCTATATTTGAGTATGAACCAATGTGAGTCCTGAGCTCACCCTCAAGTGTTTATGTGCAGGATGTACTCAAGAAGCATAGCCAAGGGTTTGAAAAATGTGCTATAGAAACTACTGCTACTAGATAAACCACTGCTACTTCTCAGGTGAGAGGCAGACTCAAAGAACATAGTAAACTCTTTGCATATTAAATTTACATTAGAATGACCACCTGCAGAAGGCAGTCTGACTTCCATTCTGTGCATGAATTTACTGCCTGCTAAAAGAAACAAACAAAAACCAGCATTATCAACTGGATTTTAAGAAGACCCAATATCTCATAACACAGTTTCCAGGTGTTCAGACACACTCCAAAGTTACCCAAAACATCAGGACCCAGGACAATCTCACCAAAAACCAGGAAAATCTGACCAATTATCAAGGGAAAAGAAAATCAACAGATGACAATCCCAAGATGACACAGATATTGGAAGTATCACACAACAAACTTAAGAAGTTATTTCAAGCTTTATGAGGTAAGCGTGAGCACTCTTGAAATTAATGGGGAGTTACATATTCTAAGCAGAGAAATAGAAACTATAAAACAAAGGCAAATAGAAATTTTAGTACAGAAAGTAAGCCAATATCTGGAAAAAAAAAATAAAAAACCCTAGATGGGCTCAAACTAGTAGAATGTAGATTACAGAGGAAAGAGAGGGTAAAATCGAGATAGAACAATAGAAATTGACCAATCTGAACAACAACAACAACAACAACAACAACAAAAGCAAAACAAAACAAAAAAATAGGGAAAACAAAATGAACAGAGCCTTAGTGACTTGTGGAATCATATTTTAATGTTTAATATTTTTTTGTTGGATTTCTTGAAAGAGGAGAAAGTAAGTGTTGCACAAAACATATTTGAAGAAACAGTAGTTACAAGCATTCTAAATTTGGTAAAAAGCATACATTCACAGACTCAAGGAGTTCAGTAAACTCCAAATCCAGAACAATCTTAAAACTATGTGTACATAGTGAGCTACAAAATGCAAGAAATACTAACAATTGATTTTAAAAAGGAGAAATAAAAAAGTCCACAATTACACTGGAAGATTTCAACACACTTTCTCAATAATTGGCAAAGCATTAAGACAGAATATTAAGAAAGATCCAAAAAAAATATCTTAACAATATTATCAACTAACTAAAACCAGGGTTTGGTAAATTATGGCTTACCAATCAGATCTGGACTTCCGCCATTTTTGATATGGCCCAGGTCCTAAGAATGTTTTTTACACTTTAAAATGGTTGCATCTTAAATGGTTATATAAGTATCTGCATAGTCTTTTCAATTTTGCTTCTTGGTTTGCAAAGTCTAAAATATTTACTACTTTTCACTTTAATCTTTTTGCCAATCTCTGAATTAGAAAGTGACATTTATAGAACACTCCAAAACCACAAACCAGATATTCTTCCAAATGTTCATGAAATATTCACTAAGACCATGTGTAGGCCATAAGCCAAACCATAAAAAATCTAAATGAATGGAAAGCATACAAAGTATGTTCTCTCATAATATTGGGATTAACATATAAATCTGTAAGAGAAAGATATCTGGAAAATCCCCAATGAAGTTGAAATTAAACAGCACACATTTATATAACTAATGGTTATAAGAATATGTCACAAAGAAAAATAAAACATATTTTAATTGAATTACTGTACATAAAAATTTGTGGAATGCAGCTAAAGCAGTGCTGAGAGGGAAATTTATAGCAGTAAATATTTGTGTTAAAAATAATAAAGGTCTTAAATAATTACAGCCTCTGACTTGAGATATGGAAAAAAGAATAGCAAATTAAATAAAAGCAAGCAAAATGAATGAAAAAAATAAGGATAGAATATTATTTTAAGATAGACAAGAGAGAATCAATATAAACAAAAGACAGTTCTTCGAAAATATAAAGAAAAATGTATAAACTACTACTTAGACTAACAAAAAAAAAGGAGAGAGAAAACTGAAATTAATAATAACATCATAAAAGAGGCTATCACTACAGATGCTAAAGCTATAAATAGTGAATACAGGAATAAGACAAACAAATCTACAGATCATCGTTGGAAAAAATTAAAGATCTAAATATTTGCAAAATGCTTATTTTGCAAATTTTTCAAATATTATATGTTCATGAACCAGATAACTTAATATTTTTAAGGTGACAATACTACCCAAATTGATCTACAGGCTCAATATAAGTGCTATTAAAGTCCCTGATTTCTTCTCCATAGAAATTGACAAGATGATACTAAGTCTTACAGAAAATCATGGAACCCAAAATAGCCAAAATCTTGGAAAAGAAGAACAAAGTTGGACATCACTCACTTCTTGTTTTTAAATTTTGGTATGAAGCTACAGTTATCAAAGGAACATAATACTGACATAAGGGTCGACATATTGATCAATGAAATTGATTTATGGTAATACATTTATGGTAAATTGATTTTGACAGGTGGGAAGACAATTTAATTGGGAAAGAAAAGACTTTTCAAAAACTGTGTTGGGAAAACTAGAATTCCACATGCAAAAAAAAAAAAATTAATAACGTTGAAATGCTTACAACACACCCAACAATTAACTCAAAATGGAACACAGATTAAAATTTAAGACCTAAAACTATAAGCAGGAAAGGAAACAAAAACAAAATTAAACTAGTAGAATTATGCCAAAATAAAAAGCTTTTCCAGTTAAGGAAAACATCAACAAAACAAAAAGGCAATCTACTTAGTGGGAGAAGATATTTGCAAATGATATATCTGATAAGGGGTTAATATCCAAAATATATGAAGAACTTACTCAACTTAATATCAAAAAAATAAACAACCCAATTTAAACATGAAAAAAGGACTTGAATAGACATTTTTCCAAGGAAGACATACAGATGGCCAACAAACACATGAAAAGATGCTCAATATCACTAATCATCAAGGAAATGCAAATCAAAACCACCATGAATATCACCCATCAGAATGGCTAAAATAAAAAAAAAAAACACAAAAAGTAACAAGTGTTGACAAAGATGTGGAAAAAAAGGAATTCTTATGCACTGTTGATAGGAATGCAAGCTGGTGTAGCCACTGTGGAAAACAGAATGGAGGTTCCTCAAAAATTAAAAGTAGAATTAAACTATGATCCAATAATTCTACTATTTACCCAAAGAAAACAAGAACACTAATTTGAAAAGACATATACAGCCCTGTTTACTGCAGCATTATTTACAATAGCCAAGATACACAAGCAACCCAAGTATATAACCATAGATGAATGGATAAAGAAGAAATGGTATATTTACATATGTGTATATGTATCATATATATATATATATATATATATATATATATATATATATATATGATGGAATATTACACAGCAATAAAAAAACAAAACCTTGCCATTTGCAACATTGATGGACATAAAGACTATACTGCTAAGTGAAATATGTCAGTCGGATGAAGACAAACACCACAAGGATTTCACTCATATGTGGAAGTTAAGAAACAAAGCCAATAAAGAAAAGAGACAAACAAAAAACCAGACTCTTAAATATAGAGAACAAACTGGTGGTTGCCAGAGGGGAGGTGGGTGGTGGAATGAGTGAAATAGCAATGGGGATAAAAATAAAATTAATAAAATAAAATTTAAAAAAATAATAAATAAAATAAAATAAAATAGAAAAGACAACCCAATAATGGGAGAAAATTTTTGCAAATTATGTATCTGATGAGACTAAAATATATAAATAACTCTTATAAATAAATAATAAATTAGGTCTCTGATGTGCCTGGAATATATAAATAACTCTTATAAATAAATAAAAAGACACCCCATTTATTAAAAGAATGGACAAAAATGTGAATCTATATCTAAAAAAGATACACAAATGACTTAAAAATACATGAAAGGTGCTTTAAAAGATCTGCCATAGGGAAATATAAATAAAAACCACAATGAGATACCATTTCACAGCCACTAGGATGGTTGTAATAAAAACCTAAGAGAAAAACCAGTTGCTGATAAAGATGTGGAGAAAGTGGCACCATCATACATCACTGATGTGACTGTAATGCAGGGCAGCTGCTTTGGAAGACAGTTTGACAGTTCCTTAAATTATTAAAAATGGAGTTCACCATTGGGTGATAACAATATTTTAAAGTTTATTGAGTTTATGGCTGCAAAACTCTATAAATACACTGAATACCAATGAATTGTACTCCTTAAACACATGATTTGAATCTATGTGAAGTATATTTCAGTAATTGTCTTATATAAAAACAAAACAAAAGCCTATACATAATGTCTATAGCAGCTTCATTTGTAATCAGTAAACACTGAAACAACCCAAATATCCCTGAACTAGGAAATGCACAAACAAATGAACAAACAAAAACAAAAGAAAAATAAATTATTGATACATGCAACCATATGGATGAATCTCAAATGCATTATGCCACATGACAGAAAGCAGTCTCGAAATTCAATATATTGTATGGTTCCATTTATATGACATTCTGGAAAGATAAAGCTATTGTGATAGAGCATAGTTTAGTGGCTACAAGGGTTATAAATCATGGGTTATAAATCATCTTTTGACTACAAAAGAGTAGCACAAGGAGTTGTGGGGGGTAATGGAATTCCTTTGTGTCTTGATTTTGCTCGTAATTACATGACTCTATACATGAGTCAAATATGGTAGATTCCCAAAAGAGTTCATTTTAAATAAATTTAATTATAATTCAATTTAAACAAACAAACAAACATGGTAACTTTTCTCTGTGTTTTATTTGTGTCATACAAGCATTATGTTAGAGTCTTTAATGTTGCCAGGCCTAGCAGTGGCATTATGGAATTAGACACTATTATTCTCACATTCATATATCAAATGAGAAATTAAGGGTTTGAAGAGTTTGAGAGATTTAATCAAAGTCACAAAACTAATACCTTGGAGCTGGAGATTTGAACCAAACCAATGTGATACTAGGTCTTAGTTCATTTGGATTTCTATAACCAAATGCCAGAGACCAAGTGGCTTATAAGCAACTAATATCTCTTTCTCACAGTTGTCGGGACTGGGAAGTCCAAGATCAAGGTACCCTTGGATTCAGTGTCTGATGAGACCAGCTTCCTCAATGATACCTATCTATTTGCTCTAATCTCACATGGCAGAAGGAGCAAGGGAGCATTCTTGGGCCATTTGATAAGGGCTTAATTCCATTCATGAAGACTCCATCTTCATAGCCTAATCAACTCCAAAGTCTCCACCTCCAAATACCATCACATTTTAGGTTAGGATTTCAACATATATATTTTGGAGGGACACAGACATACAGATCACAGTGTAGAAACCACATTCTTAATTTTTATGCACTATGCCTTTCCGTACACTGTTTTCTCATATGTTCAGGAAAAAAAAAATGCCTGTCATCAAGTGAGTTAGAATAATCACTACTCCATGCTTAAGAACTATAAAATCAACAACAAAATTTGTAGTTCCCCCCCAAATTTGTAGTTTTTAAAACATTTTTAACTTTTTATTGAAATTCAACATGATTCAGAAAAATGAACCAGGTATATAGCTCAATGGATTTTCACACCCACAAAACACCTGTGTAACCAGCATCCAGATCAAGAAATAGAACATTCCAAGGGTCCTTACTTCCCCCACCCCTAGAAGTCCCTCATGCCCCTTCTGACTACTACCCTCCCATAAATCCTGACTTCTAAGATGATAGGTTAGCTTTGCCTGTTCCTGAGCTTCATATACACAGGACTATACAGCGTGTGCTCATTTGTGTCTGGCTTCTTTTGCTCGGCATAATGTTGTTGTGTGTATCAGTCATTCTTATTGTTATGTTATTCCATTATGTGATTATAACACACTTTATTTATTCACCATTTTGTTGATGGGCATTTGGGTGGTTTCCAAGTTCGGGGCTGTCGTGAACAGTCTTGCTATAAGAATTTGTGCCCTTGCCTTGGATGAACATATGAATGCATTTATGTTCATTTGTTACTGGGAGTGGTACTGCTGAACCATCAAATTTGTAGATTTTTTACATAAAATGTATACTTTTGGTAAGTCATTTAAAGAACCTTAGAAAGAATCACATGAGCTGTGTCTGAGCACATCTCTATCCAACAAGATGTCACAAATATTCAGTGAAAAATAAACATTTGTTGATGTGGTGCTATGGTCATAGGTAAGTTCTACCTCTTTCTGATCTTATCTTATGATATGAATTTTGTGAAAGTGTACAGATTCCAGTTCGTGTGTTGGGATACACTCTACAATTGTTTGTGAATATATTTAAGGATATCTTCCTAAACCCTCCAGAATTTTTATCCTAATTCAGAAAGATTTCATCTCATAATCTACATAGCCAGTCAAAAGTTCTCCAAAATAATTAAACTGGGACATATATTAGCCTCTTATTCCAGATGTTTTGACAAGGACATATCACTACAATTGTATTAATTACACAGTTTTATTTAACTATTAAATAATACAAATCACTATATCAAACTATATCCTCATGCTGGCTCACTAGTAGTGAGATTAAAGTTTCTGAAAACTAAACATCTTTGATCATTTATAATAAAACATATCTGATTCGTTCTTCTGTGGGGCCAATTTGAATATGATTTATTTTCATTGTTTAGTCATCTGAACTTCTTGATTCCAAAATAATTTCGCCTTTAAGCTGATTAGATATTTGTTACATTTTAATCTCTTACAGAAGAGTTCAAAATATTTCAGGACCAAAAGTGGGGAGAGAACAATCAAAAAGAAAATTTCAGAATTGATTTTCACAAGAGAAGTTTCTGATCTGTGTTATTCACCATCTCACATTTTTAGTCTGATCTAATACTGATAAAAAACAGTATCAATTTCACAGTTTTAGGGATGAACTATACCAAAATCAAACAAATTTTCATGGGAAATTCTGATGTTTGTTATCTTCCACCAAATAAAGTCATTCAGATTTTGTCAGTAGCCTCTTTTTCATCTTTGGGTTTATATTCCATCTTTAATTGATTTCAACAAGCTTCTTTATTTGCCAATCAATAGTAGGACATTGACATGTAGAAGTGAAGTTCAGTAACTACTGGCCTTTTTTCAATATGAGAGATGATGCTTTTTAAGGGGACAAATTAAAACATTATCAGTAAATAATTTTGTATTTCCCATCACTTCATGGCACACAATATTATAGGATTATATTCAAATGAGTTACCACCAACAAAAATGCTCTGAAACATATTCTTGAATAATTTGTACTTCTTTAATGCTAATTAGATGAGCAGTCAATGCTCCCTCTGCAATCTTTTGGCATCCTACAGATCTTTTAAAATTAACCCTCAATTTCCAATGTTCCAGTAACTTAACCATTGAAACAATCTATACATTCTATTATTTGTACTATCCAATGAGAGAAGACTGTGCTTCATTTATATATCTTATCACTAAATTTCATTGATCATAATTGTGTTGTTACTCCAAAATCATGCATTATTTTTAGCTTTTCTACATTTATTTGTGACTATTTGGAAATTCTCAAGCAATATAATAACCAAATATATCATTGATCCTATGGGAAATCAATCTTTAATTTTCTTAAAATGTAAACCTGGTTCATTAAAATAAGAGAGATTTGGACTATCAAACTTCAGGATGTATTTAGGTCAACATAATGTAATTGTCTCTTCTATGTTTACTAAAAGTATGTGGTATACCACTCACAGGACTTAGTGCATTCTTTTGTTCTCCTTCCTTTATATATCTAAACCCTGTATCACCTCATTTATTTTTGTTTTTATTTTTATTTTTGAGAGAGAGATACAGAGCTAGCAGGCGAGGGGCAGAGAGAGGGAAACAGAATCCCAAGCAGGCTCCGCGCTGTTACTACAGAGCCTGACGCAGGAGCTTGAACTCAAACCATGAGATCATGATCTGAGCCGAAATCAAGAGTCTGAAGCTGAACAACTGAGCCAACCAGGCGCCCCTCACCTCATTTTATCTTGTGTTTACTTCATAAGCTACCAGTACAGTGAAGACAATAGGCATACACAAGGAAGAGGGAAACGATATCTCCAATCAACCTGTATGTCCGAGGCAAGAAAGAAGCTATAGTTCCCATTCAGTGTCTCTGCTGCCTCGGCTTGCTGATGGACATCATTTACATTCTATTACTCATTAGGATTGCCCACTAGACTAGTTCACATTAGGGTTACTGAAAGACCATCTTGTCCATATTCTCCCAGAGCTCTGTGGTCAGAGTACATCGTGAATCTATTCATTACTCCCTTTACAATTTAAGTTGGACATTTTTGAAACTTGAGAATGTTTTATTCCTTAAACCAGAATTGTCATTAAGTAGAACAAATAGGAACTAGAAAAATAAGTGTTGAGATTTTCTTGAATAGGTCTAAGAGTGTGGTTCTTAATATGCTTGCCCATTTCTTTTAATTTTCTGGACCCTAAAAATTTGAATTTCATATGCCAGAGACAGTATTGCAGTATGAAGAAATGTTGAATGTGGTAAGAATATTGTGTTCCTTATGATTACATATGTGTGTGTGTGTGTGTGTGTGTGTGTGTGTGTGTGTGTGTAGGCGGCCCATGTGGTTGTCCTGTAGTATATAAAAAGTCAGAATTCTGTTCCATAATTCCCTCTTCTTTAACTGTTGGAGAGAAATGTACTATAAGCTCAAGTTTCAACTCCTCAAGTTTAGGAACTGTTACACATTATTTTTAGTTTGAGTCAGTTCATATTACCTTATACGAGATTCTTTAAGGATGTAAGAGATTTGAGGGATGGCTGGAACATCTTCCTCAGAACTCTGAAACTTTCTCTTTTCCTCCCTCTCTGAAACAAAATCCTTTATCACATTTTCCCAAATTAATTATAAAAGTTAAAAATTAAATCTTACTTTTGTCCCCCACATTAATCCTATGTAGATCAGTTATTTTGTCCATATTAATGGGAGCATAGCACTAGTGAGATTTAATTTCAAACTTTTGTAATTATAGCTAAAATTAAATTTTACCATGGATAAATTGTCCATGTCCTAGATGAGAACAGACTGGGAGGATTAGCAATTGGACCTCCAGGATGACTTATGTTATCTTTGGTAATTAATTAAAATCAATGTGTAGAGGCCTATATTTGGAAAGTTAAGGAGTTTCCAAGCAGGAATTTGTCAAATCCTCTCTCAAGTTTGGTGTAAGGGGTGCAGGAGGAGCAGTGCTTTGAGAAAACTACAGAAGATCCAAAGTAGTGCAGTGAAGCTAGAGTACCTTATTCTGGTTACTGGATTAAGCAGGTGCCCTTCCTGAAGTACTATGGAAGTTTCATAAAGTTGGGAAACAGAACTTCTGTTTCCTTAATGGCTAAACAGCTAAGAAGCCACTATAGGGAGTGAAGACATTGGCTAATTTATCCTCAAAATTGAGTCTGTATGGAGAATTATAGGAAAATGGGGGAGGAAAGTTGTTAATTCTGAAGAATCTAAGTGGAAGCAAAATGCAATAGCAAAATTTCTGGTTAAATCTCAAAATGTAAATCTCCACACTGTGGAGAACAGTGTGATGTAGTTACAATGTAGACACTGTACAACAAGATACTATTTAAAAAGCATTGCCCGGAGAGTTTTTTGAAACACTTGAGGAGAAAGGCCTTATAAATTTCAAAAGCAGTAATCAGAGCAAACAAGCATTAACAAGTTCAGTGACCAAGCAACTAAGGAGTCTTCCTGGATGTGTAGCTATTTTATAAATGCCATACCAGAGCAGAGTGTCACGCCATTAACAAGTCCAGTTGGGCTTTTGTTTTTCTGGCCCCGGCAGCCCTATGTTTCCAAGTGCAAGGTTGTGCTTAGAAAGGCAGCTTCCCCTTCTTACAACCAGTGCTGATGTGCTCCTGCATGTGTCTCCCTAGCAGTGACAGGAACTGGAATATGGACGAATGTATTCTAATGCCTTCCATCTTGACATCTCTCCAGTCTTGATGTGCACACCCATTCTAATTCTAACTACATCTTAAAAAGGAACGTTTTCACACTGCTCCTGAGGAATTCATTGGAGTTGTTTTCATAAATTAAATACACTATTAATGGAAAAATATATATGACTTATGCCTTGCCTATAATCTCATAGTGATTGCATTTGTGTCGGGAAGGAATGGGGTAGACCTTAATTTTGCTCACGCTCGTCTAACACATATTCACTGTAGATTTGATTGGTTTCTTTACTTTAACTTCTCCTTTAATATTTTCTTACAATGTTTGGTTCTGGACATTTGAGTTTTCAAAATGGGCTGAGTCGCCCTCCACTACCAGCCAGGCTAGCCTTGGATTTAATTTGAAAAATAGTTAAAATGTTACACACCCACATCTAAGCCTGGTCATTTGTTAACATGACTGAATTAGGAAGCATGTCCTGTCCTCCATGCCTGATTTTGTGCTCATGCCATCCATGCTCTGCTTTTTCTCTCAGCTCTATGTATCAATGACCCGTGTAGCCTCAGTGTTCAAAGACCTCATTTTAGTCTACTCCAAGACCCTACAGTTTCCTCTACATTCATAGCATTTCACACCCTCCTTCTTTAAATGAAAACTATCTTAGATTGCTCTGTGGCATCTCTTGTGTTCTTGAATTAAAATCCAATGTTGGCATTTTACTAAGCTTTCCATGTATGTTTATTTCATGCCTATAATAGACTAGACTGTGGTGTGTACAATATACATTTCTGTATCCCACACGTCCTTTCCCCATTCTATCTCCAGATGACTAAGACAGTGTCTTGAATGTGACAGTTGCTCAGTACATTCTTGTTAATTCACATTTTAGTTGCCAATTCTAAGTAGAAGAGATCAAATCTAATTCCTCATCTATAATAGCTTAGATGTTTTTAATAATCTGATCAGTGCTAGCAGATAGATGGCCAAAGAGAACTGAGGGAATGAAAGTTGAAAAAAATATTCTGTTGGGGAGTACTAACTGAGTTGGTGTCTGCTATGATTTTATCTGAGTGGATGATGATCATCTGAGTGATCATCTGTCATTCTGGGAAAACAGTTCATTCATTTTGTCCTAGGATGTAGTAATAATATAATAGCTTCAATAATATTTTTTTAAATGAGAAGCATCATGTTAAAAGCCAACCACACAATGGAGAGCACACAGCCTTCCATAATTATCATCATCTACAATATGATCTAAATCATCAATGTTACCACTATTAGGCCACTAATAATTGACATTTCATAGTCACAAATTTCCCTTGACAGAACAGCATGTCAGACATCTGTTACCACTGCACTCCATTGCTTCTGCATATTTTATATTAACCTCTTTGTTGACCCAATATCTGTCTTGTGCTTCCAGATACAACATAAGGAGGTCCTCTGAACTCCAATCTGATAGTTACAGGGCCCACCACCATGTCAGGCAGCAATCCATGTCCTGAGAACCTATGCCCATCAGCAAGTTGAATCCTGTGTTAGATTTTATGCTGCACAGCTAGATTTTCACTCAAAAGCCACGGAATACATTAGAAAGATTACTTTGCCCCTTCTGACTCTAGCAGAAGCAATAAACTTGAATGCTATGGAAAGGCTATGAATTGCTGGCCCCTGAGCTCAACAGTTGGAAATAACAAATGACCAGCCTGGCTGTTATGACAGTGTCCGTCACTGGAAGTCCATATGCTCTCACATTCTTTGTCTGCACAGTTTCACTTGGAGCACACACCTTCCCTTTCGGTCACAGAAAGCACTGGCAATAGGCTGGTCTTCCCCTACACAAGGCCCTCAGTTATACTGACCAGTAAAATGAACGTCCCTAAGTGTTTCTTTCAGGTTTCCCCCTATCCCCAGAGGTTTCTAAGTGTTCTTATCTTGGGATTGATTCCACCGTGAAGCTTTCACTTACCTTTCAATCTTTAACTCTTGCTTTTGTCAGCAAAAGGGGAATATAAAATCTCTATTTTTATAAGTGACCCATGGGATTTCCTTTTATTTTAGGTATCTGAATACTATTAAAATAATAAAATTTATTCTATTTTAGGTATCTGAATAAAATTCGTCAGTGGAATTATCATTTTTATCATTTTCTAAATCATATGGCCACTCTCTTATGTTTGTCCAGAAATGCAGTTGATAACTGACATCTTCCTGTTCTCTTTTATTTCTTCTTTTAACCTGTTGCCATTTCCTATATACCAAAAGGAATTCACTGTTTCTCAGTTCTTCCATCACTTCTCAGTTATTCATACTGTATCGTAGCTGTAGACTAAGTTTATGTCTTTTTACACCTAAAAATCTCCTTTCTACATATTTCCCAGGCTGCTGTATCCTTTACAAGAGTCAGATGTAGCAATCAGTCCCCGAAGTGCCCCAGATAATGGAAAGCAAGAGGTCGGGAGGAGGCGGGGTGAAGCCTCCAGACAAAAATGTGTGATGAACAGATTTTCATGGTTTAATGCCGTTGTCTAGACTATGTATCCCTAAGACCTACCACAGTTTGGGACGAGGTTAGGAATAGGATGAGACATAGAAATGTTATAAACCTCCTAAACAGAGACTGAAAGTCTTTGGCAACTGTAACTACACTCCCTCCACACCAAGAATTACACTCTTTTAAGAGAATTACTCAGCAAAAAAACATCTTCTACTTTGTGGCAGGAAGGTGTCCCACAAGATATGGAACATTTTCCTGAATTAAACAAGGTGGGGATGGTGGGGGTGGATTGTCATCTAAAGGAGATAATATTCCTTTCTCACTGAGATAACACAGTAAGTTTCTCTAATCATAGGACTTTGGGGGCGGGAGTAAAGTGTCCAATAAGAGAAGAATTTGCTAAATTTTATAGGTGTTTTAGAGAAAAAAATTTTTATTAATAATAAAAATAAAATAATAATAAATGAATTAAATCAAAATAATAAAAAGAAAAAAGTAAGTTTATTATTATTTAAAAGCACTGTTGTTAGTACAGTTTATGAAATAAGACATCACCTGATATCTCTAGAAAGCCATGATAAATTGGTTTGATTGGGCTAGCCATAAATTATGATTACTCTTTTTTATATACTCCTTTATGATAGAAACTAAGGACTGTTATAAAACAAACAAACAAGTGCACATATGCTATGAAAGCCTCACCACCACTTTAGGAGATGGGTGTTGCCCCATTTTAAAGAGGCATTTTAAAAACAATTAAATATGGAGATGTTAGGTAATTTATTTAAGCTCACAGAGTTAGTAAGGAGATAGAGCACTAGGTCTACCCTGTCACCAATACTTTCCACTGAAATAATGCAATCACATCTCATAGTGATTTATTCATTTATTTATTTATTTATTTTTATTTATTTATTTTGAGAGAGAGTGCACACATGAGCAGGGGAGAGGCAGAGAGAGGGAGAGAGAGAATCACAAGCAGCCTCCCTGCTGTCAGTGCGGAGCCGGATGCTAGGCTCAAACCCACCAACCATGAGATCATGACCTGAGCCAAAACCAAGAGTCGGACAACTTAACCAACTGAGCCACCCAGGCACCCCACATCTCATAGTGATTTAAAGCAGTGCAAAGACTGAGGGGTGTTGTTGTTGTTTGTTTTGTTTTTTACTTTAGGGGATAAAAATATTTTACGTAATTTTTTGGATTAAAATCTTACAGACCAACAGTGTGTTTACTTTGCTCTTGGCATGGAATCAGATCTTTTATTTTGTCTGCACGGTCTAGAAAGTGTTAAGAGAAAGGAAGATATTTTCCCATGTACTGTGTTATTAGGTGCACTGTCTTTGGAGACCAATATAATTTCTTTATGTTTTCTCCAGAGAAGACATAATGATACAGGATTTTGAGCTTGAACCATCCACACACAACAGAAACAACAATAGTTTCCATCTGTGTAAACTAGATGACAAACAGCCAGAATTACTAGAAGCTAGGTACCTCCCAGGTTTAAATCACTGGAAAAGTAAGATTTTGTCATGTCTTGATAAAGCGTGTCTTTAAAAATAACAAATGCAGCAGCCTCCAAAGAGAATTATGTCAGAAAGAGAAAACTGAACAAGATAGAATCCAATACAAAGCCTAAAATCCTGAACCATGAATGTTATCTTGTAGCTAACAAATATACTAAAAGTTGAAGACACCTTATTTTACTCACTTCCCTATGTGACTATATATATGCATCTCAATTGTATTGGTTTAGTTGAAGTTTAACCCTTTTATTTTGTCCCAGTATTCCCTCAAGATGAACAAAAGAATAGAGAAAAAAAAAATATATATATATAGGTTGCCCTAAAGGGCCTTGGGGTACACACAGCTTTCAGTGATAGATTTAAATGGCCATGAATTTACATTGACCTTACAACGTTCCTGTTTATCCTGAAGTGCACAGACCATTTTCCCCCTTTGGTGCCTTGATTAATGACTCTTCACTTCTTTTCCCTGGTTTCTCCTTTCTTAACTTTCCTGTTGATAAGTGTGTTTCAATTCGAAAGCAGTGTGTCACCATGGAGTTGGGGGTCACTTCCTGTTGGTCTTACTTACTTGGAATTGCCAGCCCCATGGGTTTAGCCTTTACAGTGCTACAAATATTTCATCTTGGTGATGTAGTCCCTGTGACTGGGCCACATTGTCTATTATTTTAGATTGAGTGGCCTGTGTTTCCTTTTTTGTATGACACTTGAGTAACATTGTATGACTGCTGACCCTAAAGAAAATGAGATGTGCCTCCCACAAGACAAGAACTGAGCACTGAAACTTCTAAAGAATGTTTAAATAGAAGTCAGTGCACTAACTCTGGACTGTAAATCTATGCATGCTTTCTAAGTTCCTCAACTTAATTTTCCTGACATGCCCCCTGTGCCAGTTCCACTTGTGCTGAGTCCTGAACTATACAATCTTTAGGTACTCTGTCTATAAGCATCTGGAGGCATGGACCTAATTTTATCACCTAGTTTACTCAAAAAATTGAAACTCAAAACACAACTCCATCCTGGCCAGATTCAAGTACTTGGTTGCAGCTGTTTTCCTCATGATAGCAGAAGCACCACATCCCTCAGGTAAAACTTGAGGTTTCCAGTACTTTTCATAATCTGATAAAAAGAAAATGAACTGCAAGGTCTTGCTCCTTGTATTATCAAATACAGCTTGTGAAGTAACTTGAGAATAACAAAGATGGCTTGCCCTTGCCTCTGGAATCGGTCTCTCTCTCTCTCTTTTTCTCTCTCTCAGTCTCCTCCTCCCTCCCTCCCCTCTGTGGAACATGCAGTAAGAAAACAAATCTCAACTGTACAATTTGTAACATTTTTTCCCATGACGCAGTCTATCATTATTTGGATGACTAAAAGCTTTAATTATTTACTTTTGGGAGTCCCTAAAACCCATGTCATCAAAAATACTGAAGAATTTTCTGGGAAAGGTTTGAAACACTTCCAGTTAAACTCTTGACTTAATATCTCAAGAAAAAAAAATAATGTTTCTACCACATATTTTATTAAACCCTTTAGGTCCTTTTACAAGAGAGGAAATACCAATTAACGTATAATTTAGCAGAACAAAATATTATCCCATTTCAACCAGTACCCACTTCCTTGAAGTTTATTCAAGCATTAATAACCATTTAATGCAATTTAACTACACTGAGGTATCCATTACATTAATATAATATATCCATCAGGAAATTAGAGTTTTGTTTCCATGAATTTTGTATTACAAGAAAGTCTTTATAATTTTATTCTGCATTTTATGATTCTTAATTTCAACTCCTCAGTCTCTGTTACAGTGTGAGATGATCAAAATGTTCCCAATGCTAAAAGATTACAATTACTTGATTTATTCAGCCAGGAATCACAAATGAATTTTATATATACATATATATATCGTTAACATATTTGAAGATTTAAACCACTAGATGTGTCAGGATCATCAAACCTCCTTAGGAATATAACACTGTGAGTAAGTTTTTGAGAACATTAACAATGATCCTTTTAAAGCATACATTTTGGGATGATGTCCATGATGTAATATCTTCATGGTCTGGAGACCTATATCGTGTTTTTAAGGACAAATTATATTACCTGTGAGGACAGTTATATCAGCATATATTTTTGAATGCTTTAGCTCAAGAAGTATTGATCATGGATCTCTAGCTATGTTTCAGTATGTAAGGAAAAATTTATTCACATGATAGCAAATATTAGAATATTAGATATTTAGGGGAGGAGACAGGCCTTTCCTTGAACATCTTTATCTGACAGTAAATACTTAGAAAGCCAAAAAACTTGATTAAAGGAACTTGGCTATTTTGTGTCAGGATCAGAGCATGGTTCTCACTGTCCAAGTTAAAGCACTTCCTACAACATAGTGAGCTCTCATCCAGATAGGAAATATAAATGTGCATACAGCAATGGAAGACACAGATCCATGCTTTGAAGTATCTTTGCTTCCATGTTAGGAGGACTAAGGGGATATTCCATCAGACTTCTGGAACCTTTGCAACCTCCCTTCACATCACAACAGCATAGAAACAAACTATATCACCTTTTCTCAATGTAGGAAGGGTGGTGAGCTCATGTGGATCATATTTGTCTTTTCAAATAAAATCTGAAAGTTTATCTAAGGATTCTTATTCTTTTTGCCTAATTAGTATAATCTACTATTTACCTTTTCCTCCCTCCCTCCCTTCCTTCCTTCCTTCCTCTCTTTCTTTCTTTCTTTCTTTCTTTCTTTCTTTCTTTCTCTTTTCTTCTTTTCCTTTCCTTTCCTTTCCTTCTTTTCTTTTCTTTTCTTTTCTTTTCTTTTCTTTTCTTTGCTTTTCTTTTCTTTTTGTAGTAAGCTTCACACTCAGCATAGAACCCAACTTGGGGCTTGAACTCAGCACTCTGAGATCAAGACCTGAGCTGAGATCAAGAATTGGATGCTTAACTGACTGAGCCATCCAGGCACTCCCTATTTACTTTTATGATTCTATAGAATTAACTTAAATAATGTCTGAAAGGAGATTTTGAAAGTAATACCTTGAAAGGAAAAATCAAAGATTGGGAAGTTCCTAAAATCCTACTAAGAGAATTTCAGAGGTCATAATTTGGTTAATTCAAGAAAAGTTCCTGCTACTGAAGAGGTTTACAAATGTGTTTACATGGAGAAAGCAGACAACCTGTGAATTTCAGCAATGTAGATCAACCATATGGACAAATCTGATCTCTTATCTGCTCCTAAATTGAGACATTATATAAGAAACAGTATAATATCCTAAGTTTTCCTGCTTACATTTTCTAATTGATTCAGGTCAGGAGGTTATTCATAAACACTGTTCTGAATGCTAAATGGTAGAAGGCAAACACATATAAAAAAGATAAATGCATTTCTTAGAGATTTTTAGCTAAGTCCATATGAGTAGGGGTACTATGTCCTAATCTAGCTTTTCCTACTCCATCTTTGTTATCTACATGCCTTATAATGAAATAAAGTGAGATCATAAACAATGTTGTTTGGCTCTATTCATCTTAGGATGAGGTCCTTAATGAGTAATGCCTCAGTGAGAATAGATCAATAACTTTAAACTCAATGAGAAGAGCTTTCTTACTAGATGACAAGTAGTAACGACAAAAGAGTGAAGAGAGGCAACTAAGTATTTACTTCAGTAGAGAAGTGGATCCTTGAAAGGACCTCTGATAGAAGGTGAGTCCAATCTGGTTTTGCCATGTTTTCCCCACTGCTTAACATCTTTCCTTTTTTTTTTTTTTCCTATCCCCATATCTACCTTCAGATAAACATAGAATTTCTTTCCTCACTTTTCCTTTTTAACCTGTGTCTATCAAACCTGTCAGCAAGCTTTCATGGTTATTCATTTAGTAAAAATTTATTAGGTACCTACCATGTGCCAAACCTTGTGCTATACGTTGATCTTTTGCCCTTGCACGTCTTCTGGCCTGCTCCCACCTGCCTCCTGGCTTCCCTTCCTTCTGGGAATGTGCTAGCATGCTGATGCTGTATCTGTACTACCAAACTTCTTGTCCTAGATTCCAGGTACTCAGGTGTTACTCATGATCCAGAACACCCAACTCCAAATTGATTCCTCACATTTTATCGATTCCCAATTGTATAGAAAAAGTTAATTAAGACTAAAAAAGGAAAATTGTTCTGCATTCATTCAAAATAAACTGCAAATGGCATAAAAACTCCTAACCAAGGATATCACCTTAAAAAAATACTAATAATTTTCTCAAATCATTTGTAGATGAACATTCAATTGGTCTGTTATCACAAAGTTTTAGAAGAAAATCCCATACACTTACCTGTCAAAAGCTAGACATCCTTTTCCTACACTTCTGAGTCGGCCTCCTCTGCTACCGTTTAAGGCCACATCTGACCTCCAGGACAGCCATTTTTACTGATGACAAACTTGTTCTTTACCTATCTCATTATCTCACATTGGGATGATATGGACTTAATTTGATAGGAGGTAATGAAAATAGATATCAAAATTGTTTCTCATATAGAAAACAAGGATCAGTGAGGAAAACAAAACATAAACATGGAAATATTGGTCATATTGATGGAAAAATAGTCTTGTGAGAGGAAATTTTTGAGAATGACAGTAATATTCATGTGAAAGAGATTTAATATTCCTTTTTAATGCTGAATTTTTATTGCATTTTTAAGACAAGTTTATTGGAACCCACTGATATGTATTTAATATTTCTTATTTCACTGTCTCATAATGTTAACAATTCCAAATTCAAGCATTTGTATTCACCAAGAAAAATACTAATAATTTTATGCCCACTAATAGAATGAATAGATAAAAAGATAATAATAGACCAATACCTGAATCCATATTTGACTAAATCAGTAGGAAATTGGTTGAACTTACCAGTAGTCTTCTGGATGATGAAATTGTCTGTAACAAATACAAAATAAAGACATTACCAGTGAAATACTTAACTTTTTAGAATAGAAAATGCATGCAATTTCAGTTTCAAGAGGCAGAAATACTTCGAGATTTCATATTTAATTTCACTTGGCTTGTTCAGATTTAACAGTTAATTTCCAGTTAAAGTTAATGTTGAACTCCCTTCCTCCACAACCTAAAACATAAGGGTTGCAGTTGAAATTGTGTTAATTTCAGCTTGTCCAAATTAAACAGCAAAAGTTATGCCATGAAAAAAATAGCATTGGTACTATATCCCTTTATGGATTAAACTTTAACTTTTATCTTAATAAATACTGACTTCCAAAATCATTACCCCAACTCTTAAGTCATTTCTACAACATAACTTTATTCTTTGAATGCTTACAATGTACCCTTAACTGTGGAAGATACTATCAACAAACTAGTTCAATACATATGAGTTACTATGATATCCAAACTTGCAAGTCAAAGAGTTCTAAAGAAGTAAAATAGCTTACCCTAGGTAGCTAATATTTTAAAATGCAGAATCATGCAGAATAATGAAACTGGACCACTTTCTTACACCAAACACAAAAATAACTTCAAAATGGATGAAAGACCTAAACATGTGACAGGAAACCATCAAAATCCTAGAGGAGAAAACAGGCAACAACTTCTTTGACATTGGCCACAGCAACTTCTTGGCATGTCTCCAAAGGCAAGGGAAATAAAAGCAAAAATGAACTCCTGGGACTTGATCAAGAAAAAAATTGAGCACAGCAAAGGAAACAATCAACAAAACTAAGAAGCAACCAACATAATGGGAGAAGATATTTGCAAATGATATATTGAATAAAAGGTTAGTATCAAAAATCTATAAAGAACTTACCAAACTCAACACCCCAAAAACAAATAACCCAGTGAAGAAATGGGCAGAAGACATGAATAGACACTTTTCCAAAGAAGACACCCAGATAGGCAACAGACACGTGAAAAGATGCTCAACATTGCTCATCATCAGGGAAATACAAATCAAAACCACATTAAGATACACCTCACACCAGTCAGAGTGGCTAAATTCAACAACTCAGGAAACAACAGATGTTGTGAGGATGTGGAGAAAGGGGAACCTTCTTGCACTGTTGGGAGGAATGCAAACTGGTGCAGCCACTATGTAAAACAGTGTGGAGCTTACTCAGAAAATTTAAAAAAATAGACTTACTCTATGACCCAGCAATAGCACTACTAGGAATTTATCCAGAAGATACGGAGTGCTGATTCATAGGGACACATGTACCCCAATGTTTATAGTGGCACATCAACAATAGCCAAATTACGGGAAGAGCCCAAATGTCCATCAACTGATGAATGGATAAAGAAGATGTGGTATGTATATATACACATATATACATTGTATATATGTATGTATATGTACACATATACAATGGAATACTATTGATGATGAAAATGAATAAAATCTTGCCATTGGCAACAACGTGGATGGAACCACAGGGTATTAAGCTAAGTGAAATAAGTCAGTCAGAAAAAGGCAGATATCATATGTTTTCACATATATGGAATTAGAGAAACTTAACACAAGACCACAGGGGAAAATAAGGAAAAATAAGTTACAAACAGAGAAGGAGGCAAGCCATAAGAGACTCTTAAATACACAGAACAAACTGAGAGTTGATGGGGATGGGACGGGGGTAGGGCTGCAGGGAAATGGGAGATGGGCATTGAGGAGGGCACTTGTTGGGATACTGTATGTAAGTGATGAATCACGGGAATCTACTTCTGAACCAAGACTACATTGTATACAATGTATGTTGGCTAACAACAATAAATTATTTTTAAAAATAACAATAAAACAAAAAATAAATAAAAATGGGTAATATTTTTTCATTCAAAAGATGCAAAATCTAACAACTCAAATCTGGATCTAACTTATTCTATAGTTTGTGTACTTTCCATCAAATCTCATGAAATTGGACAATTTGTGGCTCTGGAAAGTTAGGTCTAAGTTTATTCTTTATTCTAATTCTAACATATTTTTTAAAAAATTCAATGTAGATCATGACTGCTTAGAAAAGCAGCGACTACTATAAAATTGTATGAAGCTGTAAATGAATAACACTGGATGTAGAATGGATTTTCTATCATTTGAAATAATTTCAAATATAGGTGTTTGGGTTTTATGCTTTTATAAGTTTATGAAAACAGATACATGAGAAGAGATTCATAGTTTTGTAGAATATTGTTTAGAAATGAATCAGCACTTAGTGTATAATCATGTTTATTAAAAAGAAAGAATTTAGGGACATCTGGGTGGCTCAGTCAGTTAAGTGAGTTTGGCTCAGGTCATGATCTCACGGTTCGTAGGTTTAAGCCCCACCTTGGGCTCTGCGCTAATAGCTTGGGGCCTGCTTCAGATTCTGTGTTTCTCTCTCTCTCTCTGCCCCTCCCCAACTTGTTCTCTCTCTCTCTCTTAAAAATAAATACACATTTAAAAAAAATAAAGAATTTAGGTGAGCAAATACAATAAAGAGATTGAAAGAGATCATTACAATTTACAATGGTGAGGCATAGAACTTTTATTATACATTTTAGCTTGAAAATGATCATAGATAGCAAAAGCAACTGGCCTCATAATTTGATTATAACAAGCATATTAAGTT
The DNA here is from genome assembly GCF_018350215.1 of Panthera leo. Lineage (NCBI taxonomy): Eukaryota > Metazoa > Chordata > Mammalia > Carnivora > Felidae > Panthera > Panthera leo. The sequence continues at coordinate 136,381,902 of NC_056686.1, forward strand.
GAAAAGTAATCCAGTAAATGCATAAATACAGTCTGTTCATATTCTCCCTATTCTTTTAGTTTTTATTTTTTTTTCTCTCCGTAGTCTTTCATCAAGTGAGTAGATATTTGTTCCACTTCTACTAATTCCCCTTACTACTTACACCTCACCAGTTTCTAAGTGAATTTCACAATTGTGCTCTTAATACATATAATTCAATATTGTTCTTTGCTTTAGTTCTTGTTTCAAGTGGATGACAAGTGCGGGGGAACAGAGTCTGTGTCTTATCCATGTTAATCCTGTACAGACCACACTCTCCATAGCATTAAGTAAAAGATACTCAACTAGTATTTAGCTAATAAATCTTAAGATTTTTTATTCCTAGTAAAACTTGTGGGAATATGCTCTCTCTTGTCCAAATTCAGTGAGAATATAAACTGACACAACCTTTCTGGAGGGTTATCGTCATATACATAAATGTCTAAGCCTTTCAACCTAGCCATCTCAACTTGGGACACTTTCCTTGGGGTCTTTTTCTGTGCATCATTTTCGCCATAGAACCACCACCTTGTTTCCTACTTCACCATGTTTTTTCACTTGGCTACACCCTACTATTTGTTAAATCTCAGCTTAAAAGCAGCACCCCATGGAAGATTCCTCCTAATATTAAAAATAAGGTTAAGTGACTTAATTTTGGATTCCCAGAGCCCCCAGTGTATCTCATCACAGCACCTACCTACACAACTGTTGTATCCTTATGCCCAAGAGTATCTGCGAATTGTATTTGCTTAATAAGTGTCTATTAAATTAGTGAGTAAATGAGTGAACTAATGAATAATAAATAAATTAATTAATTAATTAATCTGTTTGAACCCATGATGTAGAATAATTGTTTGTATTTTACAACATTAAAATTTACCAGCCATCATAACAATTTGTTTCATAGTAGAATGTCCTTACTTCATTAAAGGATTGTTAAAACATAAAGCAAAAGGAAACCTAATTGGATGTTCTTTTTCTGTATCAAAGAATAATCCATATGCTTAGTGTAAGCATCATCTCAAAAACTATGATATGGAAGTCTACAAATGGAAAATACATAAATCTGGGCCCTTTATTAGGGAGGATCATAGAATTGAGAATGAACGATTTTGTGACCTCTGAATTCCATATAAACATATTTCATTAAAGTCCTAACTAGCTTGGATATCTTCCTCATAACACTGCAGTGGCATGACTGAAGAGTCTTCTTGGATCATTCCAGCAAAAAAGAACATGTTCTTTCTTTTTACCCTGCTTAGAATCCTTTAATAACTAATCCTCTCATAAGTGTGCAGTAAAGGCAAAGAAGGGGAGAAAAAAGCTATAAGAGAGGAAGTTCATTTTATCCATTTAATACGCTGTTTATTTGCTATACATATTGAAAAAGAATGTTTATTTTTTTTCTGTTTTCCCCTAAAAAGAATCTAAAAATCCATTTTGCAATATATTAGTCTATCTTAAATATATACATGTATATATATAATATAATGTATATAAATACATATAACTTCATGTATACTTTATATAAGTTTTTTATAAAACTTTATAAAGTTTTCAAACAACAAATTGTACTCATCTCCTCTAATCATTAGCCAACTAACTAAATGACTTTAGATCTACCTGGATTCTTAATGTTCATTTGATGCAATCACCTAAATATACAAGTGGGAAGACTGAATTACAGGGAAGATTTTTTGGGGTCTTCTGCAAGGACTGAACATAAGGACCTTACAGAGATAAATGATACTGGAAACTACCTCTTCCCACCTAGCCCCCAACGTACCTCCCACTTCAACCAATGTGCTACTTTTAAGTGCTGTTAATGACAGTTTAGACCCTAAACTGTAAACGTCAACCCAGTAATCACTTATCCCTGAACTCATTCTCAGAAAAGTTCACAAGTTGAAAAATAATATTTTATAATTTTTATCATATATATTTTCCAAAAACTGTACACATTAACCAAAACACACACACACACACACACACACACACACACACACACACATCTTACTAAACCAAGAGTAGTAATAGTTCCTGTCTAAAAGAAAGAAAATTAAAAAAAAAAAACCTCTTACATCAAATATTTGGCATAGAAAGATTTCCTATAATTCTTTTATGCCATCTCCCTCCCCCCACCCCAACCCCTTGGTGAGATTAATCGTGTGACAAATGACATGAGATGGCCTTATGAAATTTTGTCTGGAACAATTTTTACTGCTAATGGAAATTATAAATAATATGTGCCTTTCGTCAACTGCATTCTTCAGTAATCTAATTGTATCAAGCTAATGAGACCTGGGTTAGGAAATGTTCTGAGGTTCCCATGCCCCAGGTCAGGGAATGCTGAAAACATCTCCAAGCAGATGTGCTCAGTCTCACGAGGATGGCAGCTGGAGCATGTGGTCACTCCACAGAGTGCTGGCTGTGCAGAGGTCTGTGCACTTGACCTACTGCTAGAGGTAAACAGCCTTCCTGTTGGTTAGCTGCAAAACTCTAGGGGGTGGGGCAGAGAGAGAGAAAATTCTCCTTTTCACCGTCTGTCTCCCAACCTATTATTAATTCTGTGGAAGATTCTCCCCATTTTTTCCCAGGGAAAATGGCTGTAAATGTTGCCTTTTCAGATACTAACATATGTGTTGGTATCTGCGTGTGGTGTGTTGAAGGGAGCCAGAGGTCCAGGGAAGGGTGGCATGAGAAAGAAAACACCTCTTTTCTCCATTTCTTCAAATCAATATTGTTTACTCTGCATTTACAAAGGTTGATGCAACACCACTCCAGGCTGTTACAGACAAACTGCCTCAAAGATGATTGTATATTACGGTTGGATAAGAGGCGTTTAAATACAAAATTCCAACATGCTCAAAAAGTAGTTATGACCACCCCCCTAACCTTGAGGTTAGGAAGTGTGGGCAGTAGGGATGAGATATAATTACCTACATCCTGTGAGTGATGTCATACAAGGGCAACGAGACCTCAGGAGTTGATTGTCATATTTGGTCAATCTCCAAAATCCAATAGATTTTTTTCCCCTTAAAAAAAAAAGTTACTCATAACTTTTAAAATTTGCTCCATTGCAATGCGACTGGGAAATATTTTCCTTTTTTCTTATTTTTTTCTTTGTCTATTTTTCAAAGTACAACTGACCCCACTCTTCTATCCTTCTCCAACTCCACATACCATGTGAGTGGTACACACACACACACACACACACGCACGCACGCACACACGCACAGAGGCACACCTGTGCTTCCTTTCTTCCTTTGACTCAAGGCATCACTGATTCCATAGTATTACACCAGAAAAGAACTGCTCCTTCAGTAAGCCTCCTGGGGTTTTATTTGGAGTATTTCAAAAGTCCCAAGAGTGAGGATGCTCACTGATTTTCTAAGAATGGGGTTGGTTCTCATGGTGAGCATATTCCCCTCTTCTCATTTTTAACTCAAACATTTTCTTCTTCCTTTGTGTTGTCCATTTGCATCCTGCCAGAGGATTCTTCCTCTCCTGAGGCATTTACATCTTTCACATATTTGCAGACTGTTATCATGTTCCTCTTAGCAATCACTTAGCCAAAATATACATTACTCTGTGCTCTTTTAATCTCTCCACATAAATCAAGCCCTTGGTGCCCTAATGATTTTGTTGTTCTTCTATGAAGTCACTCCAATTTGGCTTTGTGTTCTGGGGTGACAAAAATGGAAGACAGATTTTCCTGTTCAGATTCAGTTCTGTCATGTTGAGACCCCATCTCCTCCTGCTCCTTCATATGAAACTTTTTCATATGCCAACTGACTCAGTACTCTTCTCGTACTGTTGGATTATGTTGCTGTTACATACTTTTCTCCCTGGAGGTTTAATCTGGTGGGAACCTTGAAGTGGTTTATTATGCTATTTTTGAACAATAACAAGAATAGAAATTGCATTTATTTTTGATAAAGACAGCGGAAGCTGACCTCCATGTCCCCATGCCAAAGTTCCCAAGCATTTATTGGATCTATGGATTTTTCACATTTTTCCAAGGAGTTTCCATTAAAAATAAAACCAGACACGGAAATTTCTAGGCCCCAAAAGGAAAAATTTTAGAAGAGGAAAGTGGGAGTTTATATTGAAATACCTCTTGCAACTTCACCAAATATGCTTTGATACAGGCACAGAATCAAAAGCAGTTTAGTTTATAAGTACTTGCTAAATTTCAGAAAGAAAACCAAATGAAACTTGAATACTTAAGAAGTTTTTTGGAGGCATTTTCTCTCAAAAGTGTATCATATTGCTGCTTTTAAATTTGTGTCATCCAGTGATAATCCTTCAGCTTCCTGATTGGCCATGGTATTTGGAACTGACCGGCCTTTGAATCACTCTGTATGCTGAAGGCGGGTGTGGATGTTAATCCGTGGGTCATTAACACCTCATATATGTTAGTTCAGAGATCTGGGGTGTGTCTGTGTTTGCTCTGCCAACATGCATAGCATTTCTTGGAAATTCAGAGTTTTTGTTTTCTGAGGGTTTGATTTGAAATATTTTCCACATAGGCATTTTCACTCTCACTGAGTAATCACTTTTTTTGGAATTTGGTTTTATTTTAATTCTTCTTTTCTGAACTCATTGATTAGCAGAGATATGCACCAGCTGAAAAGTCAGAAGAGGAGGGAGGAGTCTTGCTTCATTGCTCCCTGGAGCTGATGTCTTGCGCAAAAAAAGCCTGTCACCCTGTCAGCTCCATCTTACTCCGGATTCCCAATATTCACCTAAAATAATATTTTCATTCTTGTGCAATTTACAAACTCCCAGTGTGGCTTTTGATATATCTGAGACATTCCTTTTCTATTAACATTAGAATACTGAATACATTCTCTTTCCCATCCTCTCTCCAGCATGTGACTTTAAATGCCAACTTCTGGATCATAATGCCCCATGCAAAATTCTTGCCCACTTTGCCTATCACTTTTCAAAACCTATAAAATAATCTATGGAAAAAAAAATATCAAGGTCATGAAAGTTGAATGAATGCATTTGAGAACAGGTTGATTTTGGAAATTTCACTGGTATGTTAGCTATCTGTGATAGGAGTCAGATTTATAATGCCACAGGAAACAATACAAATGAAACAAAGCCAAACTTGAGATCCTCCTGGCAGTAAGGTAGTGATCCCAGGCACTAAGTCACGTTGGGGTGTTACCTGGCGCCAGCCTTTACAGTTGCTGTTCCTACCACCTGACACACTCTTCCCTCATATACATGCATGGCTGGTCACTTTTGCTTGCATCACATTTTTTATTGAAACCTTCTCTTCTTCTTGAGGCCTTTGACCCACCAGTCTAAAACGGGAGGACTCACACATGCACCTCCTATCTAGCTTCACTTCTCTGCTCCATTTCTCTTCTCTATCATTTATCAATATTAAACATGTCAGACATTTTACATTTTTATTCTGTTTGCTCCCCCTACATCTTCGGTTAAAATACAAGCCCATAAAGGGAGACATTCATGTCTCATTGTGGTATCTTCAGAAATTACAATAGTCCTCAGAGCACTGTAGGCTCTCAATAGATATTTGCTGAGTGAAGAAATGAAAATAAAATTTCAATAGACCAAACAAATTAGAAAGTAACTTTGAGTTTATTGAAACAGACTGATATCTAAAATATACTTTTCTATAAGGCAAAATTAAAAATGAGGTAAACGTAACTGAAATAGCAGTATTGAATTTAGGGGGATTAATGTGTAATAGGAGAATTTCACTTCCCCTTTACTTTTACGTACATATACATGGACACAAATATATTCAACTTGCAAATAAATCATTACTTTCTAAGTGATGTTGGAATAGGAAGAGACATGCAGTTCAGCCTTAATATCATCTCCGCCAAGGTTCTATGAGATACGGAATAGAGAAGAGTATTGATTTAATTAAGAGCAGTTACACAAAAGTAATGTTTTCCAAATCCTTTCTGTGCTTCAAGAACTAAATGAAATCATGTTTCTTCCACAAAACTACTGCCAATGACTCTAGTCCATACACATAACTCCCTTCTTTATATTCATATCTTCAAGTTAATATTTTTTGAGAATTGGTTTGTGCCAGGTACCACCCCAGTGCTGGAAAAGACTCAGCTAAGGAAAATCCTCATGAGACAGAGTTTTGTGTAATTTAATTTTGCCATGAACATTTTTAAAATTAATCCCACTTTCTATTCACTTCCTGTGCTCTCTTTCTATCTCTTGCACATACTACTCTCCAATATATCACACACGTTATTTAGTTATCCTATTTACTGGTGGCTCTTCCACTGGAATGAAAAGCATATGATGTTACAGCATATAGGCAGAGGTAAAATCTTTTTCTCCTGCCCATCATCTGGGAATATAAGTGGACGCCTGTGTCTGTTAAGATCCAGTGAGCAAAAGAAGAACTATTTTGGGTAGCTAAAACAAAGGAAATTCCAAGCAGGTATTTGGTGACATCATTTAGAAGACGGTTACAGAGACAACCAGAGTAAACTGAACGAAGCAACCCAAAGATTATCTTGGACCAAAAGCATAGTGATTTCCTGTTCACGAGAAACCGTATGGAATGTAAGCTTACTATTTTACAGGGAACTTAACAAGAACAGATGTTGAGGACTAATTGTTTTCTATAACAAAAAACTTTTTAATTCATTATAAAAATGTTTTTCTTGGGGCACCTGGGTGGCTGGCTCAGTCAAATGTCCAACTTAAGCTCAGGTCATGATCTTGTGGTCCGTGAGTTTAAGCCCCTAGTTGGAGCCCCCCATTGGGCTCTGTGCTGACAGTTCAGAGCCTGAAGCCTGCTACAGATTCTGTGCCTCCCTCCCTCCCTGCCCCACCCCTGCTCATGCTCTGTCTGTCTCTCTCTCGCTCTCAAAAATAAATAAACATTAAAAAATTGTTTTTCTTTTATGGGTGATGCTGGAGGGTTGGTGAGGGGGCCTTGATCCATGCAGGAGGAATGTGGAGTTTTCCATGAAAGCAAACAAGGCATGGTTGGAGCCTGCAGGGTTTACTCTGTGACTTTGGGTATGTGTGGGAGGAGTAAGTGCAGGTCCTGAAAGAGGGGCAGTCGGGAATGGGCTAGAATGTGCTGCATGTCAGGGATGGCTCAGAAAATGGTAGAATCAGACTCTAAGGTGCTGTAGCCCCTGCCATGCTCCCCAGAGGAAACTGGATCTCATAAGATTTTGGGAGCTCTACAAGGGTGGTGCACCTGGGAGCCCCTTGGTGCTGGTGGCCCCTTTTTCCAGAGTTGTTCATAAGGAGTCTGGCTTGCACCAGTCTCACACAAACCTCAATGCTCATGGATGCCTCCCTTCCCTCCCCTCCTTAGAGTCACAGTGCCAGGGTGCCTCACCTCAAAAGCCAGATGGTGGGGTGTAGGCTCTGGCTCGAGAGCAGTGCAGAGGGGCACCACGCCAGACCAGAATGGGAAAGTGAACTGTGCATTAGTAACGACAGGCGTCCACACTTGAGGGACAACGGGCCAGTCATTTTACTGGAACTCAAAGACATGTTCATGTGGAGGACACTGAAACCATTTTGGGATCTTCCAGAAGGGATGGTGTCAACTGGGGAAGACATTGTTAAGACCCCAAGAAGTGAAATCACTCCACATTCTCCACTCCTGCCCTCCACACTCTCAGTGTGCTTCAGATGGCAAAACCCAGCCAAAAGTCAGCTAAGAAACCCATCTTGCAGGAGTAGGGTTCTGCTGCAAGATAAAACAGGGCAAGCAGGGCAGGGCAGATGCATCTGAAGGTGAACAGGTCTGGCAAGTGGAAACACCTAGCAAGGAAAAATGTGACAGAACACAGTTTTGAACACGTAACTCAATGAAGTTTTTGTTTGTTTGTTTTCTTTTCTTTTCTTAAAAAAAATCCTGGAAACTTTCTGGAACACTGGACCTGTGCATATTTCAACTATGAAATGGGTGACTCATACATGGGAAAGCTTTACAGAGAATTCTCTGATATATGGCTGAACTAGATAATTTGCACTTAATCGTGTGGATAAAGAGGGGGCTTGATTCAAAAGGGTACATTGGTGGTAGAGGTAGAAGGAACAAGTTTATTGTAATCAAATGATTATTATCAGATAATAATTTAGAAATTGAGATTAAGAAATAAATGTCCTATGGTTGGATCTCCTTTATTTTTTTTGCAGACCTCAACATTACCCAAGTAACAAATCTGTTTAAAGCAGTATTTATATTTATTTTAATTTTTTAATGTTTATTTATTTTTGAGAGAAAGAGAGAGAGAGAGAGTGGGGAAGAGGTGGAGAGAGAGGGGGACACAGAATTTGAAGCAGGGACCAGGCTCTGAGCCTGTCAGCACATAGCCCAACTTGGGGCTCGAACCCACAGACCATGAGATCATGACTGGAGCACAAGTTGGACACTTAATCGAATGAGCCACCCAGGCACCCCTATATTTTCTATGTAAGATAAATGAGGAATAGATAGAAAATGATTGAACTAACTCAACTTTTTAGGTGAAGTAGGAATGAAATGCCAACGTTCTTTATGCCCTCCTATGAAGAAAAGGTCCTCCAGAGAGAGAGAGGGAAAGAGAATATAAATATGAGAGAGAGAAATCTGGAAACACCACGTTGAATGAGGACCTTCTGTAAATACAGAAGTTTGGTTGGTATTTTTTCAAACTGCTTAATACTGCTGAATGGACCTCTTTACATGACAAACACCAGATGGAAAAATCAGTTGAGAGTCACAAGCCGAGGATGATTTCATTACAAAATGATCATTTACTCATAATTATCCAGAAAAGCCCAAAACCCTACAGTGCTTTCATAATAACATTTGTGTTACCAAAATATAGCAAGAGTATACTTTTGCTAAAAGTTTACATTCTAATCTGCAGCAGAAACTTAATTATTCTAATATGATAAACACATAAAATGTCTGTCTAATTTTAAAATTGGAATTTCAATTTCCAGTAACACATTTCACCATGACACCATTTGCAGTTTTTCTCCTAAACTGCTGCCTACAAAAAATACTGTAATAACATAGCTTTTCTGATTAACCAAACAACTGATAATCAAGAAGACAAAGTGATTTACTCTCATCCTTATGTAAATAAAAAGCTTATTTTTTCTCTCCCTAGTTGCATCTAACAATAAGATGCTTGAAGTAAGTTTTGAGAGACTTTATAACAATGAAATGCTTTTAAAGAGTTTTGAGAGACCTGGGCCAAAAAATCAACTTAGAAATACTGCTTCAAATGACCACACAGCATGTCTAAAGCCATATCATGACATGTTCGCGTTGTCATTTGGTGATAAACAAAATAAAAAGATCTGTCATTGAAATGTAAGTATGGGAGATTGGTTACACAAACTGCAACATTTGAAAGTTTAGTCCTGCACAGTCAACAGCTTGAGGCAGCTCTTCCAGCTAAACACACTTGGATTGTTTTTTTCCAGACAGGAAAGATTAATAGCTGAAAATCATGACCTTCGACTTTTGACATAAATTCTAAGAAGTGAAATGCAATTGGAAAAACTGGCAAAACCTTAAATTGTTGCCATGGCGCAAACTAATCACCATATATCTACAATAACTGAACATACACACCCTAATTTGGGGTCACAGATTTCCTGTCTAGCTTATATCACAGCTTAGCCGAGGAATGTACAGTGTGGATGCTTCATCTTCACTGTACTTGTGCAAAAGGAAGCCCCAAATTGCTGACTCCCTGGAAAGTGCACATTGTTTACAAGCATGATTTCCAGAGAAAATACACACTTATAAATACGGAGGATTTGTTTCATCTGACATTTTAATAACCCGTATTTAGAAATCACTTTGTACATGCACTTCATAATATCGCAATTCTGGATCTTCTTGAGGAACAGATATCAATAACTTCCATTATACATTTAAGTAGTCAAAATGAGAAAATTATCATAAAATCTTGGCATATGTGTAAGTTGTTTGAAAGAAAAATGTGTATCTTTTATTATGGACCATGACCTTTGGCAATAATTTCTCATATTATCACTACTAAAATAAGAACGAATTTATAGCTTAATTATAAAATAATACAATATAGTGTGTTATGATACCATTCATAATTCATTTTTTATATTAATAAAATATCAGATATATGCAACTACCAGAAATAAGTCAAATCAGTAACTTTATAACTGCCTTCAACCATGCTTCCAATAAAAGAATAATTAAATTAATACCTGTGTACCAAATGAGTTCTCAATGAAGAGTTAATGGCCCTTTTCACTACAATGTAAAAATGGAAATCCAAATAGTATTTGGTGGCACAGAAGCAGCTCACTAAGTGGCACTTTTCATATCCCTTTAGGAATAAGAGCTATCGTATTATAAATTCTGGTGGAAAAAGATCCCAGGATGACAGAACTGATAAGTAACAAGCCATATACTGATGATTCAGATAAAAAGCTTCCTGTAAAATAATAAAACCCTTTCTCTCATAAATCCCATAATCCTGGCTAAATCTTTGCCATGAAACAAGGAAAGTATCTTTAGTTTCCAAAAGAAAGGGGAATACACACACACACACACACACACACACACACACACACACACACGCTCTCTCTCTTTCTCATTTAGTTCATCTTTAGGATCCTCATATTCTAACTATGAAACATGACTCAGACTTTGAGCTTCAAATATCATGTCCACTCATTGGTTATGGTCATATCTCAGTCTTGAAAAACCTTAAAGGGGAATTTCTGCTTGTTTGCTTTCTCTTAAAATTTATCATTTGTTCACAAGAGCTTTAAGATAACTTCTTATAATTCTCTTAGGGAAAAGAAACAAATGTTTCATTGTTATTAATTTTAAATGTGCATGTCATTAATATTTATTTATTTCAAGATGATGACCTTTTAGAAACCTGAGAATTTGCATATCTCTTCTTGACTTCCAATTCAAGATGAAATAGTGAGAAAATGAATTAATCCCCTTTTCCTCTTGAGGGCTTTCTGAATAAAAACGACATGGATCACATAAAATTAATAAACCCAGAGAACCAAATAGGACAGGTGGTTATCAATATCATCATAGCTATTTCAGCGAGGTTTAGGAGACTGAAAGTAGAAGTGTGTAAATCAATGAGCAGAATTTGCTATAAAAAGTCTCTCCTCCCTGGGAGACGAGAATCCTGTTTCCATCAGACCACTGAAATGGCTTTGGGCTTAGAGGCCAAAATGACACGGAAGGAGAATGATCATATAAGAGTGATTATTTTAGATAATATGCCAAGCCATACTGCTACAAGGTAGCCCAGCATTTGTGTTTATGGGGGGGAAAACAAAACAAACAAACAAACAAAAACAACAACCCCAGGACATTGTTTATGAAAGAAATTAAATGAGATATCTGGAGAGAGAAACAGTAAGGCTGATGTGTATATTGAAGCCCTGAATACAGCTCTGCTTGTTCTGACACATGATGTGTAATAGCATACCTAGAACTTGGCTTCATAAATCTATGATAAGCCTAATGATCCACTGTACTCATATGAACAAATCTTACTGCCTATTCAAGTGATGTACATGAAAAGAACTGTTTGCAGGTCTGCAAATTTGCCCAAGAAACCTATATCCCCTAACCATTCTTTCTTCTTAAATATGAACAGGCAAATAAGATCATCAGGTGACTGCAAAATCAACAGCATCAAAGAGAAATACCAAGATAAGCAGAAAAGATGATTATGGAGCTAAAAAAGGTAATGAGTAATTCAGTAAACGAAAGAAGAGAAAACAAAATCCTTTCTTGTAAAACAGAGAAATCAGAGGTGACATTAGGTCAATATAACAAAAACATGATGCTATGTAAAAGGAAAGCAAAAATATTAAAGAATACAATTAGTGTGCTTAGGTGATTAGAGATTAAAGATTCAATTGAAAAAAGGAGGAGAGATGTGCCAAAGTGGCTCAGTTGGTTAACCCTCCGACTTGATTTTGTCATGATCTCAAGGTCCTGGGATGGAGCCCCACGTTGGGCTCTGTTGGGTGTGGAACCTTGAGATTCTTCTCCCTTTCTCCCTCTGCTCCTCCCCTGGGCACACGCTTACTAGCTTGCTTTCAAAACAAAACAAACAAACAAACAAACAAACAAACAAACAAACAAGAAGGAGGAAAAGGAGGGGAAGGGGTGTTCTGACCCTATAGAACACAGCTAGATATTTTGTGTATGACAGATAGATTAACAAAAGATGTGAGAGGGATGCTTTGAGTGGCTCAGTCAGTTAAGCATCCCTCATGATCTCGTGGATCATAAGTTCCAGCCCCGCATCAGTCTCTGTGCTGACAGCTCAGAGCCTGGAGCCCGCTTTGGATTGTGTCTGCCTCTCTCTCTGCTCCTACTCCACTCGTGCTCTCTCTCTCTCTCAAAATAAATAAACATTAAAAAAATGTGAGAGAAAAAGGTAGTCACGGAGCATGAACGTCCTACTAAAAAAGAGCTCTAGAAAAACAAAGTTGAGAAAAAAGCTGATAATAGCAGAGAATTTAAGTCAGAAGTCTTTAGATTTAACAGATTTTGATAATTCAAGTGCCCATTACGCAAGGAAATATCTTGTTTTTCAAATATCCTTGTGAAAATTTAGGAATTCTAAGGATAGAGCTAGTACAATTTTCCAAATAAATAAAATGCCTTTTTAAAATAAATAAAATTGAGATTGGAACTGGAATTCACCTCAGCAATACCGTATTATAAAAGAATAAAGAATTGTAGGAGAAAACATATTTTTGATTTAGAACTCTAGGTCACAACAAAATGTTACTCAAATGTGAGAGCTAAATAAAGACATTTCAAACAGAGAGGGCTTCCAAAAATTCACCTTCTATGTATCCTTTCTTTGACAGTTATTTTCATATGTGTTCCAGAAAAAAATAGCTTATAATACTAAAAGGGAAAATATTTGATCTCAGCAATGGAGACTATAACTCAGGCAATCCTTCAATGCAAGTCTGGGCTGATAGCTTATTTTTCAGGTCTAAAAATGAGTTAGTCCAAGTTGGAGCCTCAGGAAAGAGGCCTCCATGAAAAAAACAAAACAAACAAACAAACAAAAATGGTGGGGGGAGGAATTCAAGAAAACTAATATTCACAAAAAGACGGAAATTTTGATATTTTGGTAAATACACACAGAGAAAGACAAAGTTTCCAAGAAAATGAACAAATGACAAAATACTATGGTCCAAATGTAAGCCCAAATAAAATGCACCATGATTCTGAGCACTTGAATGGTATGCAGAAAATAAGAATCTAGGTGACTTTGATCCTAAAAATGCTTTTTTTTTTCTTTAAGTGTTCCCAGAATCATGGCATTAGGCCTTAAAGGAAGGAAATTTCATCCTATTTCTTCTGGCAGTGAATAATATTCACATGGTCATAATAATGTAGACATTGTAAATTGGTTTACAACTTTAAAAATCAGCCCATGGACAAAACATGCAATAATTACTTGTGTGTGAAGAAGAGAATGCATTAACCAGCTTGGTAAGTTAAAGTAGATCAGAAAAAATGAGGAAGAGGAAAGGTGGAGAGAAGAGTAGTTAAAATACTGACTGGAATTGATGGTTCAATAAGTAGAGGTATATGTAAATCATTCCGAGTTACAAGGTAATGGATGGAAGTTCTCAAAGTAATGATAAAACTGTCCAACTTTGGGAGGAAGTTGGGGGAGGGAAGATGAAATAGAATGAGATAAATCTTGCCTTTCTTAGGAAGTCAACAGACATTGTCTCAAGTTGGAAATTAAGAAATGGTCATATAAACATACCTAGTGTTAGGAAGATAACCTACAGAAGAATGATAATGGAAATAGAAAAATTGGCCCTGGAGATTGAGGATGGGAATAAGAAAAAAATAATTGGAAGACTGCTTTTCATTAAAATCCTTCTGTACCATGTGATTTGTTATAATGCACACATAACAATGATAAATTTTAAAAATAAAAATAGTTAACTTCTTTTAGAGCACTTTCAACCAGCTTTCAATGACCCAAGTGGGAGGGGGAATACTTTTTATTGTGAAAATTAGCATATCAATTAAAAAGGTCTTTTTTTTCTTTTTTTGGTGACACCAACCATCACCTCCAACCACAAAATATATACTATTTCAACTAGAAACTTGTTTCAGAATGTAAAAAAGAATTTTAACTTAGGAACCTCAAATTTGGCTTTGAGTTCAACCTAGTGTTATGTGTTTGCACGTTTGGATGCATGATTGAGTAGTTCATTTTTTTTCAATGTCCAGTTGCATATGTGTAACTTTTTAGACGAAACTAAGTAAAGTATTGTATCACTTGAAATCCTTTCACTGTGCAAACTTTGCTAATTGACAGAGAAGGCTCTGATGATTCCCAAGGACTTGTGATTATTTCCAGGATCTTTAATTTGTGAATTAAAGATGATATGTGAGATAGATGAGCCAACTTGCCATAACTGGTCAAAAATGTACTCTTTTAAAAGCTGCTAAACAAGGAATTGAGGAAATATAAGCATTGTCTACACTGAGCACACCCCTGTTACATAGTCTCTGGATCAGTAGCATAGTGTCAAATGAATGGAGCAAATTTTCAAATAAGCACAATATATAAACTTTGTGCCATATTTCTTTTTAAAAAGTTAGCAAAGACCGGTCATTGACCCATGTTCTTGGTATACTATTAGCTCCTTCAAACCAAGAGTCAATCTGAGTTGGACCCATGTAAATGATTCCAAGAATCATCTTAATTATGAGATTTGGTCAAGTTTATTGGTCTGGTATATGATTCAATGAGTGTTATGAATTCATCTCCCTTCCTCCTGATTTCACCAATGGCTAGAAGAATAAGGTTCACGTTTGTGTTGGCTATTAGTCCTATTATAAATATATAACATGGTCCTATTATATATTTACCTATTATATATTTACACAGCTAGTGAGTGTCTGAAACAGGATTTGAACTGAGGCCTCTGGCTACAGAGTACACCATCTCTTCTTAGGCTATCTCTAGCCATACGTACCAAAAACAGAATTTTCTCATTAAAAAAATATTTTTTTTTCACTTCACAGCATAAGATTTCGTAGGATAAAAAAAGTATTTCTCATACACTTGACATAAAAAACCAGGTAAATGTTATTGTTAGAAAAAATCTATAGAATCTTGACTGTATTGATTTATTTTGCCTGAAAGATTTTCCTCTTTCTATATACATATCATACCACATGCAAGTTTTTATCTAAATGCCACCATATCTGAGTGGTCTTTATGTAAATCAGTATATAAAATATTACTCTTCTGCCTCTAGCTCTCCATCCTCTTAATTTCTTTTTCTTTATTTTTTTTTAACGTTTATTTATTTTTGAGACAGAAAGAGACAGAGCATGAACGGGGGAGGCGCAGAGAGAGGGAGACACAGAATCAGAAGCAGTCTCCAGGCTCTGGGCTGCCATCAGCCCAGAGCCCGACACGGAGCTCGAACTCATGGACCGCGAGATCGTGACCCGAGCCAAAGTCGGACGCTTAACCGACTGAACCACCCAGGCGCCCCTATTTATTTTTCTTTATAGCACTTTATAGATTGTAATGCCATTTGATATCCTACACATTAATTTGTTGTTTCTTCCTTTACTGTGTAGTCCCACTAGAGTATAAACTCCTGGAGAACAGGGGTTGTCCATTTTGTTCACTGATATATTGTGAGTACATGGGACAGACAGTGATTGACAATCAGTTGGTGATCAATAAATATCTTTTTTTTTTAAGTTTATTTATTTTGAGAGAGAGAATGAGAGGGGAGGGGCAGAAAGAGAAGGGGACAGAGGATCCAAAGCGAGCTCCGCACTGTTGGCAGGAGGCCCAATGTGGGGCTTGAAGTCATGAACCATGAGATCACGACCTGACCTAAGTCAGATGCTTAACTGACAGAGCCACCACGAGTCCCTCAATAAATACATTTTGAAAATAGTTATTTTGAAACTATTTTGAAATTATTTGAAAACTATTTTGAAACTATTTTGAAACTATTTGAAACTATATTGAAACTATTTTGAAAATAGTTATTTCTGCAGTTGAAGAGCCACGGACAACAGCTTTACTCCAAACCAGATGTTGATACCAAGTGGACATGGTTGAGAGAAAGTGGAAGGATCACCACAATGTATCAGAACTCTTGGAATGAAATACTCAAAGGCTATACCCACCGAAGCCATACAAAGGAAGCATGAGCTGCACCATTTTTACAATAAAGGCATTCTAAATCCATATATATCTCGATGCATTGTGGCCGCAATAACCAGCAACATGATTTTTACATTATCACACGTATGTAAAAATGTATTTTAATTCTTCATAATATGAGGACAAGGATCTATCTCAGCACCAGCCTAATATTAAACATGTCATTTTCCTTCCTGTTTGCCACTCTTTTCTTAGAATTTGTTATATTTTATACTTTGGATTGGAGATTTCGTAGAACATTCTTCTATAATTCAAAGCAATACTCTGCAATTTTTCTTTGCACTGGTAAGTTTTCAACGTTTAAAATATTGGAAATACATAGAAAGCCTATGCTAACTATACTGGCACTCCAGATAATGCTACTAGGACTTCAGGCTTTTTGTTTTTTCATACATGTATTATACAGCAATGGTGCAAGGAGGGCATAATTTTTCACACAGTACAAGCTAACAGAGCTGAAAGGAACAGTACTTTATGGTAGGACTTTAAGTAGTATAAATGTAACTAAGATTTCTATTTCATCCCATTTGCCCAATTTGATCAACTGGTGAAATTTACTAGCTGATCGGAGAGCTAAGAAAGAGTAATTATTATTATTAACAGCAAGAAGAGAGTTTCAAAGAAACTAAACAAAATGAAACACACTTTAAATTAATTTGATGTTGCTCTAGAGTCTGGAAAAGTAAGGGGTGTATATTTTTGCTGGCTAAAAAATGAGACAAAACACAACCTTCCTCAGTCAATTGCATTATAAAACAGAATATATATAGTAACATTAAGAGGGTAATACATGCTACTTAAATTAGAAGCACGTTGTTACATGGCACCACAATCCAAAGCCTTACAGCAAAACTAAAGGTAAATGACTGAAATCTACAAGAGTCAGGATGAAGAATTACATAGGGGGATTCTTACCAGGTACTTTGTCTCCTCAAAAGTTGTGATTCTATTCCTACTGCTAGGACCAGAACAAAGTAGATATGTAGTAAATATGTACTATGTAAAGGATGAGTCTCAGCTGCTGTAGCCATATGTCTCATCTGGTAAGCAGAGTTTTAGAAACTGGAAAGTCAGACTACCTGGGGTCAATTCCAGAACTCAGGATTTATTATGATTAACTATGTGATGGGGTTTATTGATATGCAAAAAAGACACTATAGCAGTTCCTACTGCCTAGGATACTGGGAGAATTACATAACAAAATCCAAGCAAAGTTTTAAATCCATACCAGGCACATAGTAAGGTTAAATGTCAAAAAAATGTGAAATACTATTTTTACTCATTCCCAATGCCAAAAATTCTTATGCCATTATGACTATATTGTGTACTCCATCATTTTTTTTAAGTGACAGTAGGTAACGAATTTACTTTGGTCCTGTCATCTTTGTCCAATTATATGGAAACATGCTTGGAAAATCCAAAAGCATGCCTTACCTACATTTTTGTTTACACATTAGTTTGCATGGGCATTCTCTTTCAGTAATCTCTTTTAGAACTGGTGCTATATCTATTTTTATTGCCACTTGACACCTTGATGACCCAGTGTCAAATATATAGTTACAGAATTCTGGAGGAATAGCAAATTTCAATTTTATACACTTTGTTGGTAAATGTCCATCTATAACTCAAAGCAGGGTGTAACTAATCCTTATGGAGGTGTTTTACTTGTTTGTTTGTTTGTTGCTAAACTCTTCTCATCTATTGTCATTTTCCATTGCTATTCCCTCTTTTTTCTTCATTAATTCCATTAATTTCTCTACACACATTGACTGAACACAAAGATTATCATATTAGCCCATAAATCAAGACACTTCAGGAACTTCCCATTTCTCTAAAGAAAAGAAAAAAAAAAATGCTTATTTACCCTACAAGACCCTGGAATGTCTGTACTTTCCCAGTTTTTCTGGATTCTTCTAGAAACAGGGTCCTCATTGTTTTCTGCTCTCAGCCTCACTGACTCCCCCTTAACTACTTCAATATTCTGGGTTCCTTCAGGCCACAAAGGGGCTCTTCCTTCTTTCCAATTTCTCTCACAGTCCCTTTCTTCCTGTTACTACAAGGTTTGATCCCATAAAATAAGGAGTGGGGGGGCGCCTGGGTGGCGCAGTCGGTTAAGCGTCCGACTTCAGCCAGGTCACGATCTCGCGGTCTGTGAGTTCGAGCCCCGCGTCAGGCTCTGGGCTGACAGCTCGGAGCCTGGAGCCTGTTTCCGATTCTGTGTCTCCCTCTCTCTCTGCCCCTCCCCCGTTCATGCTATGTCTCTCTCTGTCCCAAAAATAAATAAAAAAAAAAAAAAAAAAAAAAAATAAGGAGTGGGGACACTGCACTTCTCTCTTAATATGTTACATTTGGGGCACCTGGGTGACTCAGTCACTTAGGTGTCTGACTCTTGATTTCGGCTCAGGTCATGATCTCACGGTTCATGAGACTGAGCCCTGCATCGGGCTCTCTACTGACAGCACGAAGTCTGCTTGGTATTCTCTCTCTACCTCTCTCTCTCTCAATAAATAATTAAATAAACTTAAAAAAATAAACATTTTATATTTATTTTATGTTTACTGTAGTTCACTTTATTAAAAAAAAATACCATCATTTTAAGACACACTGTTATTGCAAGCACTCACCAAGAAAGAGAAAACACCACGAGTTACAATTTCAAGACTATGAATTATAAGATACGTCCCAATTTCAGAGATGCCGAAATGGAAGAAAGTTGCATCTTAAAAATAGTGAAATATGGTATTTGATAGTGGTCTCCCCTGTAGGACTGGAAGGTCCATGAGGGCAGGAACTGCTTCTCACTTTGTAATGACGTTTTCTATTCATTGCCTGACATGATGTACATGATACCTTCCATGTACTGGTAGTTAAAAAAATTATATTGAGTATCTGATATACAACATGTTGTCAGATAGTATATGTTAGATAGCTGTAGTCAGATAGTTGTAGATGGTATATGTTAGATAGCATATTAATTACCTTTGTCATTTTGCCTGAAATGTAAACACTTGCAAATACTTTCTAAATATCTTCATTTTATTTATAAATTCCTTGAAGAGAATGTATATGAAATTTAGTTATGTTTATTTACACCACACCAGCTAAATAGTATACTTCATGTATCATATCTTTATCGGTTGCTTTGAATTATTTCTCAAATAACATGGGGGTAAATAAGCAAATCAATAATCAATGCATAGTAAATTTCAACAAAGGCATGGCAAATTTGAAGTGTATTTTTTGCCACAACAAACCACTGCCAAACTAAACATATTCCAGATTTTTTGTTTTTATCAATTTCCATATAACTGCCAAATTATATCACCAAATTCCTGGTCAATTAAAATTCTAAACATTAAATGTTTTTTACTTTTTCCCTTTAGCTAACCTCATGTTCAGTCAATAATTATGCTCAAACATGCTGTTTATTAAAATTTTTTTCTCTTATCTGCCTCTCTTCATCACTAGTTTTCCCTTCTTAGAAGTCAATTTCAACGTGCTATTCTGCTAGGGAAAAATTCATGATGTCTTATATCTAATTTCATGAAATCTAAACACCTCTTGATTTTCAATATCCTTCAAGTGGTCTTTTTTCTTAGTAGACACCTTCCACTAATCAAAACAGCGTTTTTACCAACATGTAATTCTTATTCCTGTGTCTATGCCTTCACTCCTTGTTAAAACACATGCTATCTTCTTCTTTTACAAATTCTTAAAGGCATAGATTTATGTTTTCCTCCGAGATGTTCTTTGCTTCCTACCACATTCATTTATCTTTTTTGTAAAAAAAAAAAAAAAAAAAAAAAATGTTTATCTTTTGAGGCTCCTGGGTGGCTCAGTTGGTTGAGTGTCAGACTCTTGATTTAGGCTCAGGTCATGATTTCACACTTTGTGAGTTTGAGCTCCAGGTCGGGCTCTGTGCTTACAGTGCAGAGCCTATAGGGGATTCTCGATTCTCTCTCCCTCTCTCTCTGCCCCTCCTCCACTCTCTCTCTAAAAATAAATAAATAAATTTTAAAAATGCACGTCTTTTATAGCCATTTATTTCCATGATCATAATATAGACTGACATCGTTTCCATTAAGACCCATCTACGGGGGCACCTGGGTGGCTTAGTCAGTTAAAGGTACAACTCTTGATTTCGGCTCAGGTCATGATCTCGCAATTAGTGAGTAAGCCCCACATCGGGTTCTGCACTGACAGTGAGAAACCTGCTTGGGATTCTTGTCTCCTTCTCTCTCTGCTCCTCTCCGCTTATGCTCTCTTTCTCTCTCTAAAACAAACAAACAAACAAACAAACAAAAAAAAAAATCTGCAATCTCAGTCCAAGCACCTATCCCTGAAATGATCACATCCAGATTTTAGGGATCCCCCATTCTTCTCCAACCATGGTTCAACTCCACTGGAAGCTAAAGTCCATTAGGCCTACCAATTTTTCATAGGTCATCACTTTGTTTCTGTGTTAATTCCCAACCTTACTCTATTAAATTTCATAATTTGTCATTATAAATTTACCTGAGAATATACTCTGGTCTTAATTTTCCTCATAATACTCATCTGGAAAAACACCCAAACTTGACTAAATCCAAACCCTTGCCAAGTTGTGTACTAAAGAGGTCCATACATTCCTCCCAGTAAAGGTGGAGTCTAATTTTCCTTCCCTTGAGAGAATCTCAGGGGATCTTTGTGGTTTACTTGACCAAAAGAAGTGTCACTCCAAGGCTTGGTCTTAGAAGCCAGCTGCCATGCTGTGAGAAAGGCCAATGATTCTGTGGAGAGGCCCACGTGGAGAGGAACCAAGGACCCAGCCATCAGCCCACTGAGCTCTTGGCAGGCTGGCAGCATCAACTTGCCAGTCTTGAGTAAGCCACCTTCAGCTCCAGTCAAACCACCACGGCTCAATACTTTTGAAAGTGTGAACAGAAATGAGCAACACTTTCTAAGGCCTGCTCAAAATTTCAGGTCTGTGAGGAGAACAAATGATTGCTGTGGTTTTAGGCTATTGTGGTTTTAAGCTGCTAAGTATCGAAGTAGTTTATTAAATACCTAGATACCTAGATTGTTAATCAGAACACTTTGCGGGCATGCATGCAGATTAACGTCACTAGGAAAAAAGCCACACAATCATCCTAACTACCTTGGATTTAAATTCTTGCTCACAGGGACACCTGGGTGGCTCAGTTAGTTGAGTATCCGACTTTGCCTCAGATCACGATCTCACAGTTTGTAAGTTCCAGCTCTGCATCTGGGCTCTGTGCTGACACATAGGAGCCTGGAGCCTGCTTCAGATTCGGTGTCTCCCTCTCTCTCTGCCTGTCCCCCACTTATTCTCTGCCTCTCTTTCTCTCTCTCTCTCTCTCTCTCTCAGAAATAAACATTAAAAATTGTTTTAATAAAAAATTAAAAAATAATAAATTCTTGCTCACAAAACTCAAACAACTCTTAAGGTTTTCCAGTAGTCACATGATATTGTCCTATCTGCTCATTTTCTCAAGCTCCTAGTAGATATAGCTCTCTCTTTCCTTAAAATTAAAACACCTGTCTCTATTATTTTCCTCAGCTGATAACTTTTCTTAGTTTCAGATAAAGGGAAAGCAATCAGGATATAATTTCCACAAGCTCCTGCCTTCCCTTCCAACAGCTACAGGCTTCCAAAACAAAATTATTTTCTTCCTATTCCACTCCTTACTCCTCCTCTGTCTGCTTTCTTGCTCCACCCCTTTTCCCCAAACTTGTATCTTTTAGGTACCTCAAGGATAAATTGAAGAACCTCTTTTTTTCTCTATACTCCGCTACACACACTCCCTTGTGTTCTCATTCAATTTCATGGTTTTAAAAGCCAGTTGAGACAGCTTAATTTACATCTGCAACCTTGACCTACTCCCTAAATTGCAACCTACTGGAATGTATACACTGTCTCCTTGACATCCCACTTTGATACCAAACCTGCAGCTAAGATGTAACATACCTCACTTCAAACTCCTCATAATATTCTTCCACGAACCTGCTCTACTAGCTTCTCCCATCTCAATTGATTACAAATTCTCTTCCCACTATCCCAGACCTAACAACCTTGTTTCCTCTTTGACTCCACCTTCTTTCCTTCCCACTAATGAATTTAGCAGCAAATCTTGTTGGCTTGATCATAAAAATATATCCAGAAATTTCACCGTGTCTATGTCTACAGCCACCACTCTGTCTTAAGATAACATCATCTTTATCTCCTCATTGGTCTCTGGGTTTCCTGTAATAGGGGTTAGCGGGAAGGCAAGGTTATACTCAGCCCAGCGGGCCATGTAATCCTTATAAAACTGTTAAGTCAGATTAATTCACCAGATAAATCTTCTTTCCAACACCCTCCAATGACTCTACTTCAGTCAGTTAAGACCAAGTCCTAAAATGCCCACATAGACTATACAATCTGGCCCCCTCTGACTCATATCCCACTGAAGATTCCCTTCACTCATTTACTTCTAACTGAATTTATTGCCCTCCTTGCTTTTCCTGGAATTTACCAGCCAAGTTCTAGCTAATGGGATTTTGTATTTGCTACTTTCAATTCAACCTGGAATCTTTTAATTGTTGCTGGCTTCCTCAGCTTCTTCAGGTCTTTGTTCAAATGTAAATTACTGCTCAGCCTATTTAAAATTGGAAGACCTTCATCCCTGCTCTCTCTAGCACCCTTCAGAGATTAGTTTTCTGTATAACCCTTATCCCCATCTGGTATTAAATATTTTATTTTACTGTCTGTCCTCCAATCCAAACTCTCTAGAAAGCAAGCACCATCTTTTGTTTAGTCTGTCTTATTTACTGCCAAACACCCATTGTGCAGAGCAGTGCAGATGCACAAAGGTATCGAGGTATCTATCTGCCTGAAAAGTAATGGCCATGTATCAGTCTTGCTTTCCTCCTAATTAGACATCAAGCTCCACAAGTACTGGTCCTATGCCACATGCTTCACCAGTACCTTCACAATATCTAGCACACATTTAAGGATACGGCAGTTCTATAAAACACTTGATGACTGATTGCAATTAAACAAAAGGTTTCTCAGCAAATTAGTAGGGCCCACAGGACACTATTAATAGGCTTGAAACTTTTTAGTACAGCATCAGTGCTCATTTCCAAGCAAAATTATTATCCAGAACACAAAGGATGCTGTCTGATGATAACATTTCTCAAATTAATCCCAAGACTACATAAGTATACAAAGCAATAAAGGTGAATTTATTTTCAAAAATCAAAAATCCACACTTTCTACTAAAACAATGTGATATTGTGCCCATTTGTTTGAATTACTGCAACTTAAATCTTTTATAAGCTACAAATACTAATTTTTAAATATATGAAAAATATGACTCCTTCCCATTTCTAAAACTTTCCATCACTTGGATTTTTAGATCTCAAACACTATAGGAGATTATAATCCCCAAAAGTATTTATCACTATGTATCTGTCACAAAATAGGTAAGTTTGGAAGTAGAATTGAGTATTCATGGATACTTTGACTTTTTTTAAGGAACTCAAAAGTTTCCTGTGTTCGACTTCTGAATACCCTTGGGCAAATATAATTTATTTCTGCAAGTCCACACTTCGTAATTATTCATATAGGCAATAAACATGAAGGAAGGAGTGGAGTTTGTCAGACTGTAGAAAGTTGGTCCAAGATCACAGAAGAAATAGTAATTAATAATAACTACTAACATGTAAGCCATAAACACAAATGTTTGTACTGCATATTTTTGTATTGTTTTGTTTTGCTGCAATGTCCTAAGTACCTATGTCTTAACTCATTTAATGCTTACAAAAACACAGAAGCAAGTACTATTACTATCCCAAATTTAGAGATGAGGGGACTAAAGCACTGAGTGTATATATACCTTATTCAGAAAATAGCAAATGGCTAGGTTGGAATACAAATCTAGACAATAGACTCCAGAGAAGGTGATCTTATACATCAGACTGTGTTGTTTCCCTAATATTAAACACATACACAAACACACTCCACACAAACATGAACATACAAACATATAATTTCTAGGAGTAAATAAAAGAGATATTTATGTATATTTTTCTAACTGCAGAGTTAATGTCATTTTAGGAAGGGCAGAAATGGTACAGAAATGGCTCATGCACTGCAGGATATTTTCTATCCATCATCACCATGCACTGCCTGCCAGTGTCCGCTTCAGTCATCATCGGAGCTGAAAGCCCCCTCACAGTCACAAATGCTCCAGGGACAGGAATACAGTAAAGCCCCAAGGATGAAAATTAGCCCATTTCTTCATTTCTTAGCCCAAAACTACCCAAACAAAATTTACCAATGTGAATCTGTCTTAATTTTTAAAAACTTTGAAAAGCAAAAATTTCCCAGCTTCCTCATAACTACTACTCATTCTGAAATAATCCTCACAGTTAAGAATCTCCCATATTTCTCTATTGAGCTCATCCAATGTAGCTCATCATATTTCCTTCTCCTCTATTTTTATTGAGATGTAAAAAATAAGATGAAGATTTCCCTTTCATGAGTTTCATACTCATACCCCACTATCTAATCTGTGCATCTACTGTAAATACATATTTCATATGGAAACTTTCCATAACCCATCATCCTTCTCTCAAAAAATAAACAGTTGATCAGAATACAGAATAGAATTATATTTGCAATTAAGCATCAATTCAATTAGGTGAGTAGGGTCTTGAAGGAAATATAGTTTCTTTAACAAACACCTCAAACAGTGCTTAAAACAGATTGGGCTGACAGCTCTCACAACCTGAGTGTCTCCTCCA
The DNA here is from genome assembly GCF_018350215.1 of Panthera leo. Classification (NCBI taxonomy): domain Eukaryota; kingdom Metazoa; phylum Chordata; class Mammalia; order Carnivora; family Felidae; genus Panthera; species Panthera leo. The sequence goes on from NC_056686.1 coordinate 136,406,960, forward strand.
AGATTTACAATGGCATAGCTCCCCTTTTTAGCAAATTAAACCTTATGTCAAGGCTTCAAATTAAATCCAAACCCCTTCTTTCTCTGCAGAAGGAACAAATTGGCCCCACATGGCGGTAGTAAGGAGGGCTGATAAGAAACAGCGAAGCGAGAGCTCCCCAACCTGGAAGGCGTCACGTGGCCAAATCAACCGGGATAAACAGTCAACTCCACTTAAGGTTTTACATAAAAAGACTTGTAAAATACAGAGAATTTAAATATAAGAAATTTTTTTATACCACACAAAACTGACTGGGTGCCAAAATTTTACATTTCTGTGCTGTGCAAGCACTTTATGGGGAATGTGCTTTTTATTCCATTTTTACGTGTTTGTTATGGGTCTGTTTTGCAAAGATTGCTCCAAGCCTAGGTAATAAAAATAAAAAATGCACACAAATGGCCATGATTAACGCAAAGAGCAATCTATGCTTCTATATGTATGAAATGCATAATATCCCTCTCTGGATATTTCATATTTCAATATAGCAAAATGTGTGTAGGTTGTTTTAGGATTCACAAATTCATTGTAATAGCAGATCTCACTGTGGAATTATTCTAAACGTCCTAGAACACAAAGTTCTTAGTTTTATAGTTATTTTGCCAGGAAAATATTGTGAGTCTGTTTCTTATATGTTACTTGGCATTAATGCCTATATTAAGAATTGACAGGAATTGCTTCTCCCTAGGAATCTGAGAATGTGGCACATGTATGAAAAATTTCTGAATATATTGTTAGATTATTATCTTAAAATGAGTTGTAGTATACTGGTCACTACTCAGATAGCAGTGTCTGCTTTTAAAGGACACTTTGATTACCAAATTAGTGTGATACTTTCCAGTGAACGTGGAACATAATTTGGTTCAAAAGTCTCTGTAACCAGTGGGCAAAGTGGTGAATTTCCTGATGAGCCATTGCTTTTTAGAGGATTTTATTTTCAGGACACATTTCTAAATGAGTATGTTTCTTCACTCATGGTAGGGATGGTAGGGAGAGATGTACAAGATATTCATAGAAAACATGAAGATAGAAAAGAATTAAACAATTTAAAACAGCATGATACATGTATGGTTGTCCAGGTTGGGTACATAGAATTCTATGAGAGTGTCATTTGTACGGGTTGTAATCATAGATTTAAATGTTTATTAAGTATCTCTGGAGAAAGCTGCTTTATGGGGGGTGCACGTTGGTATGGTTTGGGCTAGCAAAGGCAGGCAATTCAGAAGTAAGAGAGACAACTATGCTGATAATAAGTAAATGGGCAGACAGTAGATGCAATCAGAGTATGAAAATTATTTATTTGTTTGCTTTTCTATGCTTTAAATGAACTGAGCATATACTCTCAGTTACTTTGGGATTTTGAGTTCAATTGTAAGAAACTAGTATGTACAGATGGGCATTTAAGAAATAAGATATAGAAAAAGAAAGGTTTTCAGCATATTATCAAAATGAATTCTTACCCAGTTTCCTACTTCTTTCAGATTCTTTTGGTTTTCTTTTGTAATTAAATTCCAGGTTTAGTTTATCCCAGCTCCATAACTGGCAGCGTATTATAAAGAATATACCAGTTGCCAATTTATTTTGCAGCTATTTGGTTTGGAATTACACACGGATTTGTATAAAAGGATTGATCTCTTTGTGTTACAGTATGGTCTAAATTCAACTTCAATTTCACAAACTCTTGGATGGAAAGCAACATCAGGTTTATTTTACTGGGGAAATTTTATTCTTAATAGATAACTAGTACAATGTTTGTGGAAAACGAAAAGAAACCTGATTCATCTCAAAACATGCAATTTCATGTTTATGTACAAGCACATGGAAAACACACACACGCGCGCACACACACACACACGCACGGCCCTAAGGCCATAAGGGTTAGGAAAAAATAACTTAATGATGATATATTTGTTGTGGTCCACATCTTAAATCAGAAACAAAGAAGTCATCCTTTGGGTTTGCATCAATTTCTGAATCGTCCCTGAACAAGTTACTCTGCAATTTCTTCCAGTCATTGCAGGGAATCCTGTGATTGAAACTGTCAGGAGTTCTGTGAACAATTATTTTCCATGGCTCCACAGCTCTGCATTCCCCAAGCCAATTTTTTTTCTTAATATTAGATCAGTTCTTTTACATATGAACCACAACTGCCTTAAAGGATCCATTTCAGTATTGCCCATAAGTTGGGTTGAGAGTAAAATAAACTTTTTGCCCCAGTTTCTTCTTCATGTATAAGCTGGATAAATTCTTCTAAGAACTTCCTCTCTTAGGAAGAAGGTAAACAATCACACAGTAGATAATGAACTCTTTACATTCCAATTAATTGGGTAGTAAAATGTAAGAGGATGTATCCTAACAGTATTAAGAACGGGACATCAAGAGAAAAGCCAGAAAGTGTAAAGTCATGAACGAGGTACACCGTCTGCTGTTTCAGCTGGTTTTCCTCTGGCTGTTCCTCCAAAACATAAAATTTCTATGTCTGACCAACACAGTGCACTGGCGGAGAAACTGTTGGTTCAGTAAATCTCAATTTTGGAACAGATTCTCATTTGACAACTGCATCATTTCAGCTCATTTTAAATCTGTCACTTTTTGCTTCCTTCAAAACAGACACAGGCCCTTAGATTTCTTAGTGTTGCCAAAGTCTGTTACTTCTAACCAGACATCATCTGCTGGTTTTCAAAGTGCAGTGAGTGACTGCTACTTGGCCTTGATGGATCTCGGCAGAAGTCCTCTGAGAATAGGAAACTCTTCCAGGTTTGCATCCGTTGTTTGGAGTGCGTAAAAACAAATATTATTTCCGAATAATCACAAAGAATGAATGTGTCCTCCATAAGACTTCAGGAATTAAAATTATGTTGGAGTGTAAAGACTGGTGGCTACTTTCTGAAAGGAAGCGTATCTGTAAAGTCAAATTTGCATAGAATTTTTCCTAAAATGAACTCTTTTGGGAAAAAAACTTCAAACTTTATTGTTATCCATTAGCTTTGAAGTGGCTTTTATATTTCACAGGATTTTAAAAAGTTACCCATGTTTGCTTGTTTTTTGCATCATGCAGTGAAACAAGCTAATGTCAACAAAAGACTAAAAAGAAATATAATTTATGAATTTCTAAAGAGTTACCTATGCAATATATGTGGGTAAGAGTCTCTACGAGTTTAACTTTCTAATAAAACTGTAATATCATCAAAATATATTTTTAAGCTGATATATCTGTTATTATAATTGCAAGTATAATTTCCACATACAAAATATCTTGATAAAATGTAATATTCAATAATAACTGCTTTATTATCACAATCAAATATTTTCAATTATTCTAGTAAATGTTTTACTTCTAAATGAAGGCATTGTGTTCCCCATTTTACAGATGGAAAATACAAATTATTTCAATGCATTTACCCGAACAATGGAGTTTTAAGTACAATCAGAGCAGCAATATTTTCCATGAGTCAAAAAAAAATCAGAAGTCAAATTTATTATTTTCTGATTCTCAAATCTCTTTCTCTCCCTCTCGTTCTTCCTTTCTCTCTCTGTGATAAATGTATATTTGAACATTACTGCCATGAGCATAACACCTTGGGTAATGCAAAGCAGAAAATTCCTATTCCCTTTGTGTTTTCTATTACTTTTATCCATGCACTCTCCACCTTGCCCACCAACTTTTTTTTTCAATATTGAATTTAAAAAGTTGCTACTTGGAAAGACAATTTTACTGTTTTCAGTTGTCAAGATAGGCAAATATATTTCTGTAAGTAGAGTAGATTACATTAAAAAAATTAATGTTTATTCATTTTATTGAGACAGAGAGAGAGTGAGTGAGGAAAGGGCAGAGACATACACACACAGAATCAGAAGCAGGCTCCAGGCTCTGAACTGTCAGGACCGAGCCCAATGCGAGGCTCGAACTCATAAACCGTGAGATCACGACATGAGCCAAAGTCGTCCACTTAACCAACTGAGCCACCCAGGTGCCCCTAGAATAGGTTATATTGCAAATATGTTCTGCCAGGATCCAAGTGATTGTTTACAAAAGCTAAGTTTCCAGACAAGACAATACATTACTATTTAGTTAATATCCATATTATGACCCCAATATCTTCAGAAGGCTGCTTTGGTTTCAAATCTGCCAGAAACAACTGCTTTTCTCAATTTATCAATAAAAAAAATCTACTACCATAAAGTGAAAACCATATTTTGATGAAATACAATTCAAATATCCAGTTGTAATGACCATGATAAAGATAAGAACAACTATTTTGGCATTAGGTGGGTGTTTGGATATCTTTCACAGTAAGCAAATATATTTGATAAGCAAAACTAGTTAAAAGATTTTGAAATCAAATTACTCCTTTTTAGTATCGCTTTGGTCAAGGTCCCTACAGGAAATGGATGGTAACATTTCAGAAGAGTTGAATAAATGAACTCTTCAAAGATGTAGGTGACGTATAGTGCAGTTAATGGCCAGGAAGAGTAGAACCAGGGCTGGTAGGAGTAAGATGATGGCAACAACCATTACCACCACCACCCCCACCGCCTGATGGGGGAAAGGGTGTCTTGGCTACTAGACCCAGAGGAAGGGAACGCCATATGGAGTGAGTCCCAGCCCAGGCCTGTCGGCTTCAGGTCCTGGAACCCAGTCAGCCACTCGTGCCAGTGCAATATGTTCTCTGAGCACGCTCTTCTCCTTTTCCTGCCAGTTCTCCCCACTGGTGACCCCACCTTAAGCTAGAGGGCAGTGGGTGTATTAGTGTTGTCTGTGTGGGCCAACGCCCTGGGCCTCGAGCAGAGGGGAGAATCTGGATCAAGAGGAGCAAAGGAAGACACAAACAACTGTTTACTTTAGATTCATAGACTTGTATATTCCTAGATATTTTGACATCACTGATGTAATGGTTTCTTTTGGTGCACAGAGATGTCTGAGATTGATATGAAGGCTCATTTTTACATAAAATTTGCCACATACTCTCTTGAGAAATTTACATCTATTAACCCATTAACTCTTCCCTAGAAATCACGTTTTATTATCCTCATTTGGCAGATGAAGAAACTGAGGCACTGGGCGCTTATGTCGGATTTTACAGCTCATTTTTTAACCAGAACTCCTAACTATTACCTAATAAATCCAGTTCAAGCTGTGTAGTAGTTGCCAACTTCCTGTGATTATTCCATTAATCTAAGTGGAATAATTCACAATGTTCTCTGAATAGTTCAAAATACTATCTGCAGTTTTATACACTATCAGAAATACCTATACATATTGACACAATATTAGTAATACCTAAAATGAAATATATTTTTATTCAACAAAATTGTTAATTATCTTTTGTGTACCAGAGTTCCCACTAGCTAACATGATTTAAAAAAACAGTTCAATTCCATGAGGTTTCATGAGGTACACAAGACAGCAGATCAGAAAATTTGACTGAAAATATAGAGTGAGGTCAGATAATTAAAGAATTAAACTCTATCAAAAAAGAATCGATATGAATCATGGAGAGGTTTTAACTAGTATAGATGGAGATCATATTTGTATTTTTTAACCATAATTTTGATGGCAGTGTGAAGGATTAACCAAAGTAGAAAGAGGAAGACATTTTAGAAAGCTCTTGGAATCATCCAGAAGAGTTGTAAAAAGCCTACAGTAGAATGGAAAGGAATTAATTTATTACTGATATCAAATATGACAAAAACCTTTCTCTTTTCCCTTTTTATATTCCCTCTCCCCACTCACATATAATTTTAGACCACCTATCACCTTACAAGTTTGTGTGTGCATGTGTGTATTTTGTTTTGATTTTTGATTTTTATCTCTGCAAGCCGTACAATGTTTGGAAACCGGTCTCTGGTGACTGTAGTCAGCCCAGACTTTTCTTGGATCCATGAAGGAAAAGACAAATCGTCTCTTGATCAATGCACTTTGTCAAGGCACTTGGTGAGTGCCATCTATTTGTGAGACTGTCCAGGGGCTACCAGAGCAAAATGGGAATCTAAAACAAATGATCAAATCCGTTGGCTTGGTTTTATCTCCGCAATCTTTTATGTTAAAATTTTTAAGTGACTTATACATCCGTTCTGTAAAGGCAGTTTTGCTGTATTCAAGTATACCAAAACAGAATTTCCATTATTTCCACCATATGCCTTCTTGAAGAGTCACAGAGCAAGAGGTTATACTTAAATATAAAATTGTTCACAAGAAAAATATTTTTAGAAAGGAATCTTTTATATGAACTGAGGCTGCTTTCTGTATTTTCATTTTCAATAAAATAATCTTTCATGCAAAACACATGCTCTTTTTATATTACCTACACAATTCCTGAAAAGTCATAATTTGATGCAAAACAGAGAAGTTGTTGCAAAACCTTGATGTATTTCTTTCATATAATATTAATTTCCACTATTGTTCTGTTTTAAAAAGATGCTTTTTAAAAAAGAATCAGAAATCGCTGAAGGTCTTATTTTTCTTTCACACCACAACAGAACATGATTTGAACAAGAAGTAATACGAAAACAAATGGATCAAAGTGCCAAATAACAGTAATGAAAACATCCATTGCAGTCAATCTATAATGTGACTAAGCAAGTTTTGTGTAATGAGAGCGTTTAGAAAGAATAAAGGTATATGTCCTATTAACAATAAAAGAACAGCTGAACTCTACCCCATACAGACCAAATCGGTTCATTTTGATTGAAAACGAGCTTTACCTGGTTGAATATATGAGTGTTTTGCACAAGGCAAAAACTATTTCAGTAGCCCACCTATATAAGAACTTGCACATTCACTGAAAGAAACAAGCAAAATGGGAACATACTTTGATATGATTCCATAAAAAATGAGCCCTTGCTCTAGCTTGTCATGTAGCCAGTTCTGTACGAGATGCATAAAAACAGTAAGGATGGATTCTATACTAACTACGGGGTGCTTACTTTCCTTCAACGATAATTGTCTTAATGCATGTTTTAATCAGTATTAACTACTAGCAATAACATGCTTTTAATTATGTTTTAAACGAGTCCTTTATTGGGCTGTTTGGGGAAGCAAATTAGTCAAAGGAGCTGTTAATCAAAAACGTGTTACTGGCACAAAATAAATGTTCATTTAAGGAGCCATTTGAAATAAACCTGGCTCATTGCCTCTGACAACCTGCAAGGACACCGGGGCCTCCCGAGGATAACTCCTTCAGTACTTGCCTGGATACGCCTTGCTGCTCAGAAGTTATAAGGAGAAACATTAAGCAGTTTAGGTCATTCATCAGCTAACTTTTACTACTGTTCTCAAGAAAATGAGCCTCCTAGGAACTTCACAGCAGATCTATTCGTTCATTAGCTAAGTAATATTGAGAGAGATGTTCCTGTCACTGTGAATAGAGAAATCTATTGCACTGGATTTTAGTGGTATCCCTTTTGTCTATGAGCTGTCTTTGCAAATTCCAAGGTATTTAGTCTGAAAAACTAGCATAATTATCTCTGAACATTTTTAGTATATATTCATTTCCTTTTATTGAACGATCTCTGGCCGGGATGTACCATGAGGCGAGATTATATATTTTATGTTACTCTACAGCCTTAAGACTGGGCTTTCTCACTATTATCCTCTATTAGCAACATACAAATTGAAATATAACTTTGGAAAAGACCTCAGAGCAATTGTTTTGATGGCTTTCTCCTCAATTTTAAAATAACTTCAAACTATGTGATGTTATCTAGATTTATTATAGTGATCATTTTGCAATTCATACAAATATCAAATCATTATGTTGTACACCTGAAACTAATATAATGTGATATGACAATTATGCCTCAGGAAAAAAACTGTGTGAAAAATATGCCATTTCAAAGTTTATGTATATTCATATTCTGGCTAGTCTACTTGCTGGTAGGGTTTTTTAATTCAAGTATAATTGATACACAGTATCCTACAACTTTCAGGTATATGTCACAATGATATACATCATAGTGATAATATTTAGGTATATTATAATCAATAATCAATAATGCCATACACCATAATGATGACATCATAGTGATTCAATCTTTTTATACACCATGAAGTGATCCTCACAATAAGACTAGTCCCATCACCATACAAAGTTACAACAATATTGGGGCGCCTGGGTGGCTCAGTCGGTTAAGTGTTTGACTTCGGCTCAGGTCATGATCTCAGTTTGTGAATTGGAGCCCCGGGTCAGGCTCTGTGCTGACAGCTCGGAGCCTGGAGCCTGCTTCCGATTCTGTTTCCTTCTCTCTCTGCCCCTCCCCCACTTGTGTTCTGTCTCTATCAAAATTAAATAAATATAAACATTTTTTTAAAAAGCTACGACACTATTATTGACTGTATTTTCCATGCTAAATATTATATCCCCGTGTCTCATTTATTTTAGAACTAGAAGTTTATACCTCTTAACCCCACCTCCTTTGATAACTGACAGTTTGCTTCCTGTATCTATGCGACTGTTTCTGATATTTTTTGTTTTTTAGATTCTATGTATAAATAAAATCATATGGTATTTGTCTTTCTCTGACTTATATCACTTAACATAGGCCCATCCATGTGGTTGCGAATAGCAAGATTTTATTCTTTTTTATGGCTGAGTAATATCTCTTTATATATATATATATATATATATATATATATATATATATAGACACTTATTTTGCTTCCATATCTTGATTCTTATAAATACTGATGCAGTGAAAATGGGGGGTGCTTATATCTCTTCAAATTGTCATTTTCATTTTCTTTTGATAAATACCCAGATATGGAATTTCTGGATCATACAGAAGTTCTATTTTAAATTTTGGAGTCATTTCCTACTGTTTTCCATTGTGGCTGTACCAATTTACATTCCCAACAGTGCACAAGGGATCCCTTTTCTCCATATCCTCACCAACGTTTGTTTTTTTTTTTTTTTTTTTTGTCTTTGATAACAAACAATCTAACAGGTGTGAGGTGACATCTCTTGTGGTTTTGATTTGCCTTATCCTGATGATTAGTGACATCTAGCATCTTTTTGTGTGCCCATTGGGCACCTGTAGGTCTTCTTTGTTTGTTTTTTGATATCAAATTGAGTAAATTCTTTTATATTTTGGATATTAATCCCTTATCAGATGTATGATTTTCAAACATTTTTTCCCATTCAGTATATTGTCTTTTTGTTTTGTCGATGGTTTCTTTCACTGTGCAAAAGCTTTTTAGTTTGATGTAATCCCAATTGTTTATTTTAGCTTTTGTTGTCCTTGACTAAGAAAACTGGTCTCGAATACACTGCTGAGACTAATATCCAAGAGCTTAGTGCCTATGTTTTCTTATAGGTGTTCTATAGTTTCAGGCCTTATATTCAAGTCTTTAATTGATTTTGAGTTTACTTTTATATGTGGCATAATATGATGGTCCGGTTTCATTCTTTTGCATATAGCTGTCTAGTTTTCCCAGCACCATTTTTTGGAAAGACTGTCTTTTCCCCATTGTATGTTTTTGCCTTCTTTGTCATAGACTAATCGACCATATATGTGTGGGCTTATTCCCAGGCTCTCAATTCTATTCCATTGATCTATGTATGTGTTTTCATGCCAGCATCATACTGACTTGATTACTATAGCTTTGTAATACGTTTTGAAATCAGGGAGCATGATACCTCTAGCTTTGGTCTTCTTTCGCAAAATTGTTTGGTCTCTTTGGGGTCTTTTGTGCTTCCATACAAATTTTATTCCAGTTATATGAAAAATGGCATTGGTATTTTGATAGGGATTGCATTGAATCTATAGACTGTTTTGGGTAGTATGAATATTTTAATAAGATTAAATTTTCTAATCCATGAGCATGAGATGTCTTTTCATTTATTTGTGTCATCTTCGATTGTTTTCATAAATGTCTTCCAGTTTTCAGAGTGCAGGTCTCTTACCTCCTTGGTTAAATTTATTTCTAGGTATTTTATTATTTTGATATAACTGTAAATGGATTTTCTGCATTTTTCCTGCTACATCATTATTAGTGTAAAGAAAACACAATTGATTCCTGTATGTTAATTTTCCATCCTACAACTAAAATGAATTCATTTAATAATTGTAATCATTTTTTGGTGGAGTCTTTAGGGTTTTCTATATATAGTATCATGTCATCTGCAAATACTGAGTGTTTTACTTCTTCCTGTCCATGTCCTTAGGATTTTGTCTATAATTTACCATTATTTTCTATCCTTCATGTTTGAAGGTTAAGACTACAAAAAATTAGATGTCCCCCAGTGAATTTTCTGCCATATCATATGATATTTTTGGAAATCCAATTTGCAAAATAGAACTACTTTTTGAAAAGTCTATTATGTATATGGCTACTAAGTTGATCTTTGTATAGCCAATCACTTCACCACAAGGCCTAGCATTTAACAAGCAAGGATCAATGTTTGCTGAATGTTTATTCAACACATACATACATCAAGCACTTACTAGGTGTCAAAGATTGAGTAAAGCATAGGGAAGTATACATAGGGAAGAAGAAGACATGACAGTTCTCCTCACTGAGCTATACAGTCCGACGTAGAGTTTAAACAGTTTCCTACTTTCTTAACATAAAATACTAATTCAACATAACATTAAGAAAGCTGAGTAAGACCATCTGAGGGTGTCACAATTCATAGTATCTATTTACCACTTCCCAAACTTCTGGAAAGTGTTGCCACATTCATAGGTTTTCCATCATAGATTCTTTTGTTGTTTGATTGTCATTTTGTGTTTTGGGGGTTTTGGGAATTTTTTGTGTGTGTGTTTGTTGTTTTTCTCTTTTGAATTTTGGTCTTTGAGTAAAAGGAGTCAAACAAGTGAATGTTCCCCTATACCTCCAGCTGTGGTCCATTTTGTTGACAGGAAATGAAAGGCTGGGAGTCTTGTGTGAGGAATAAAAGTTTGGTGGGTCTCCCAACATGTGTCCCTATAAGGAAATGGAAAACATAAATGGCTATTTCTTGTCCATTTCCTCATGAAGGAAGGAGGTAGGAACATAAGGCAAAGATACTAAAAGGATTCCAGACATTAAGATGTAGTCTGAACAAAAGATGGAGCCTGAGATGCTTAAATTCCCCACAGTGATTTCCCAGGTCAGATGGAAAAAAACAAGAAAGTTACTCTGAAGTAAGTAAAGGTAGTTAGACTAAGACTACTTAGGGTTTTATTTGTCTGCTTCAGAAATAACAGACATGACAAGAAGAGAGAATCACTAACACTATGTCCAAAGTACAACATAGGTGTAAAGAATGAAGCTTTTCATATTGACAATCAGACATCAGAGGCTGCTGTCTTAGCGAATATGGACTGACTTGTGAGATCGGGGGGTAGAGGTGGTGGTGGGGAAGATTGTAACCCTGGATGAAGATTTGCTCCCATAAAGGTTAGAAGAGAAAGCCTTGGGGCATCCTGAACTGATTTATTATTACCTTACACCCTGAATTTTCCCAGAAAAATAATGACTCACATTAATTGAGCTTATTCTCTGGGCTATTTTGGTGCAAACCGCTTTATACACATTACCCCATTTAATTTTCTCTCTAGGTAGCTCCTATTTTTGTCTTCAAATTACAAATGATGGAACTGGTAATTTTAAAGGTTCAGGAATTTTTCAGCCACACCTCAGGGATAGGACTTGAACCCGAGTCTCAAACTAAAAGTCATAGCATCAGAACAGCCAATGAAAGCTGCCAGACCTATTTTAGACTGATATGAGTTAGAAATAAGATTTCATTTTCCCATTCCGTTGGTTGCCTTTTAGTTTTGTTGGTTGTTTCCTTGGCTGTGCAGAAGCTTTTAATCTTCATAAGGTCCCAGTAATTCATTTTTGCTTTTAATTCCCTTGCCTTTGGGGATGTGTCGAGTAAGAGATTGCTATGGCTGAGGTCAGAGAGGTCTTTTCCTGCTTTCTCCTCTAGGGTTTTGATGGTTTCCTGTCTCACATTCAGGTCCTTTATCCATTTTGAGTTTATTTTTGTGAATGGTGTGAGAAAGTGGTCTAGTTTCAACCTTCTTCATGTTGCTGTCCAGTTCTCCCAGCACCATTTGTTAAAGAGACTGTCTTTTTTCCATTGGATGTTCTTTCCTGCTTTGTCAAAGATTAGTTGGCCATACGTTTGCAAATGACGTATCAGACAAAGGGCTAGTATCCAAAATCTATAAAGAGCTCACCAAACTCCACACCTGAAAAACAAATAACCCAGTGAAGAAATGGGCAGAAAACATGAATAGACACTTCTCTAAAGAAGACACCCGGATGGCCAACAGGCACATGAAAAGATGCTCAACGTTGCTCCTTATCAGGGAAATACAAATCAAAACCACACTCAGATATCACCTCACGCCAGTCAGAGTGGCCAAAATGAACAAATCAGGAGACTATAGATGCTGGAGAGGATGTGGAGAAATGGGAACCCTCCTGCACTGTTGGTGGGAATGCAAATTGGTGCAGCCACTCTGGAAAACAGTGTGGAGGTTCCTCAGAAAATTAAAAATAGACCTACCCTATGACCCAGCAATAGCACTGCTAGGAATTTACCCAAGGGATACAGGAGTACTGATGCATAGGGGCACTTGTACCCCAATGTTTATAGCAGCACTCTCAACAATAGCCAAATTATGGAAAGAGCCTAAATGTCCATCAACTGATGAATGGATAAAGAAATTGTGGTTTATATACACAATGGAGTACTACATGGCAATGAGAAAGAACGAAATATGGCCCTTTGTAGCAACGTGGTATAAAGCACAGATACACATAGAGCACACAATACATAACATATACATGGAAATGTCATGGGAGGATTAGATAAAAAATGTTTAAAGACTTTTAAGAGTAGCAATAATTAACATAAAGTGAGAAATATTGTGCTATTCTAATGCATTTGAAGATCAGGGAAAAGTCAACATAAGACAGAAATTTTATAGCAATATATACAACTATTCATTTTACAGTTGCTATATTTTATAAATGAAGATGGAACCATTACTTAAACTTCTTTTATTTTAAACTATTCTTTGATGTTATACTCCAAGAACAGAAACCTGCCAGCTCTAAGTTATCCACGAATATCTTTTTATTTCCTCCTATGGAACATGGAATTATAAGTGAGATATTTAGGTACTGAAAGTTTTGTTCATATCCTAGATACCTTTCTTTTTGAGATATAATTGACATGTAACATTGTATAAATTCAAGGCGTAAAACATGTTAACCTGATACATTTATATATTGCAATATGATTACCACCTTAGTGTTAGTTAACAGCTCTGTCATGTCACATAATCATCTTTTATTTTTGTAATGAGAACACAAGATCTAGTCTCTTAGCAACTTTAAAGCTTAAAATCAGTATTGCTGACTATAATCACTATACTATGCATTAGATCTCCACAATTTATTTATCTACTAGTTCCAAGTTTGTACCCTTAAACATCTCCCCAATTCTCCCACCTGCCCCCATCCCCTGGCAACCACCATTCTCTGTTTTTAGAAGTTTAGCTTTTTTACATTTGACATATTAAGTAATATCATACACTGTTTGTTTTCTCTGTTTCATTTATCTCACTTAGCATAACACTCTCCCAGTATACCCATGTTGTCACAAATCGCAGGATTTCCTTCTTGTTTTTGTGATTGAATAATATCCCTGTGTGTGTGTGTGTGTGTGTGTGTGTGTGTGTGTGTCTCCCATCTTTTTTTTTTTTTTTTTCATCCATTGACAGATATTTAGGTTGCTTCCATATCTTGGCTACTGTGAATAATACTGCAATAAATATGGGAGTGCAGCTATCTACTCTGGATATATGCCAAACTGGAACCGATGGATCATATGGTAGTTGTATTTTCATTTTTATTTTTTTAATTTTTAAACATTTGAATATGGTTGACATACAGTGCTACATTAGTTTCAGGTGTACAACATAGTGATTCAACTCTCTATACCCTATGCTATGTTCATCACAAGTGTAGCTGTCACCATACAACATTAAAATATTGCGCTGTGCCTCTGATTCCCATGAGTTATTCACTCCCTAAATGGAAGCCTGTATCTCCCACTCTCCGTCACTCATTTTGCTCATCTCATACCCCATCCCCTCGGAGATTATCAGTTTGTTCTCTGTATTTCCAGGTCTGATTTTGCTTTTTGTTTGTTTGTTCATCTGATTTGTTTTTTAGACTCCACATGAGTGAAATAATCATATCCAAAACATATAAAGAACTTACACAACCCAATGGTCAAAAAACCAAAAAAGTAAAAAAAAAAAAAAAATGGGCAGAGGACATGAATAGATATGTTTCCAATGAAGACATGCAGATGGCCACGAAATGTAAGAATAGATGCTCAACATCACTAATCATCAGGGAAGACAAATCAAAACTGCAATGAGTTTTCACCTCACACCTGTAAGAATGGTCAAGATCAAAAAGACAAGAGATAACAAGTGCTGCTGAGGATATGGGCCTTCATGTAATTTTGGTCAGAATGTAAACTAGTACAGCCACTGTGGAAACAGTATAAAGGCTCCTCAAAAAATTAAAAATAAAAATACCATACAATCAAATAATTTAACTACTGGGCATTTACCCAAAGGGGGGAAAAACACTAATTTGAAAAGATATATGCATACCTATTGCAGCATTATTTATTTAAAAGAAGAAACTTTTTTTTTTTTTACTGTTCATTTATTTTTGGCAGAGAAAGAGAGACAAAGCGCAAGCTGGGGAAGGGCAGAGAGAGAGGGAGACACATAATCCAAAGCAGGCTCCAGGCTCTGAGCTGTCAGCACAGAGCACAATGCGGGGCTCAAACCCACAAACTGTGAGATCATGACCTGGTCCAAAGGCAGACACTTAACCGACTGAGCCACCCAGGTGCTACTGCAGCATTATTTATAATAGCCAAGATATGGAAGGAATCTAAGTGTCCATCAATGGATAAATGAATAAGGAAGATGTGGAACACTTGTGTATGCATAATGAAATATTATGCAGCCATAAAAAAGGATGAGATCATGCCCTTTGTGACAACATGACGGGCCTAGAGGGTATTATGTTAAGTGAAATAAATCAGCTTCAGGTTGTTATATTTTTATTTTTTTTGAGGAACCTCCATACTATTTTCCATAGTGACTGAACCAATTTGCATTCCCACCAATAGAATATGAGGGGTTCCTTTTCCTCCACATTCTCACGAACAGAGAATCGTTAATCACTTGTCTTCTTGATAATAACCATTCGAACAAGTGTGAAGTAATATGTCATTGTGGTTGTGATTTACAGTTCCCTGGTGACTAGAAAGGTTAGACATCTCTTCATGTACCCCTTGTCCATTTGGATGTCTTCTTTAGAAAAGTATGTATTCAGTTCCTCTGTCTTTTAATGATAACTTCGAGTTTACAGGCATTTTTCCATCGCTACTTTTCCTCCTGGGTAGGTTACTTACTGACCTTGAATAAACACCACAGAAGTGCACATTTGGGTACTGGTCCCTAATCAGATGAGATGCCTAATTTAATATTGTTTTAAGTGATGTGCTGAGTGTACATGATAACTACCAATGTGTTGAAGGAATTAATTAAGAGAATGTGACTGCCAGTTGACCTGTGAACTGGACTAGGACAGAGGCTCCTTACTCCCTCCTGTCCTGGAAATGTACATTCCACCCTATGTTTCCACAGCAGGAGCCGTTTCAAAGATGCAACCTTGAGAGAGTAATGTGCTGTTGAGACCGTATGGACTGTATATATTACTGAACCCCATTAGGGATTCTATGTGAACTTGAGGATTCTGGTTATCAGAATCTTCTTGGAGCCACCCACACAAGCCTTGAATGGAAGTTCCTTTGCTTATTAAACCTACCATCTACCAATTTGGAGTGTCCTGCCTCTTTTTTCAGTCTCTCTTCCTACTCTAGGTACAAGGGGTCAGTTTCAGATTTCACCTGGGGAACTCCTGAATTTGCAAACCAACACAGTTCTTACTTACACCATAGACCTATACTTACAGAAACAAGTCAAATATCAAAATATGAACATGGAGGTTAAGTAGCAGTGGCATGTAGACCAGCTACTACAACTAACTCCATTTATCTCACAATATTTAAGCTTTTATCACCTGTGAGAATAACCAAATCTCCAGGAGTAAAAAAATCAAGTAAGAGAAAAAAATCCACATATCACTTTGGAAGGATTACCAACACTTATCCTAAGTCTAGGTATGAAATAGCTTTGCATTCTAATCTAAAATAATAAAAAGCAAAATCAAGAATGTATTATTTTATATGTAACAGAAAAATTAAAACAAATAGCAACACAAAATATAATGTGCTTCCTCACAATTTCTACTGAAGTCAATGAATGAGTTATAGGAAAACACGTCAGATTTATCACATCAAAAACATTTACAATGTTTTCATAATAAAATGGATTTGAGGACATACCACATGGGGTGGAGAATGATTCAGAATAAAACAACATAATGTTTCTATTCTATGTCCATGCTTAAAATATCAAAGAGTAGCACTAATTGTGGATAAACTACTTCAACTCACAAAATTTGAAAAGAACAGCTTATTAAATCACTACTAACTCTATACATGTAATGTATAATAACTATATTATTAGAATAATATTAAATATAGTAATCAAGACCAAAAATAATCAGAAGCTTTCAATTAACTTAATGTTTCCCCTTAATCTTAAAAAAGGGCAAAGAATAAAACTCAGAATTTTTTTAGACTAAGTAACATAGAAACCATAGAAACCATCCTATAGCATAGGATATGCCATAGTCATTACAGATTAAGAAAGGTCCCTAATCTCTTTTTTATCTTTTATATATGTAAGACAACACACACACACACACACACACACACACACACACACACTGATTATATACTGTATATGCTAATTCTCTCTCTCTCTCGCTCTTTCTCCATACATATATATAACATATGTACAAAGCATACCTCATAGATATTATGGGTTGGTTCCAGACCACGACAGTAAAGCAAACATTGCAATAAAATGAGTCAAATGAATTTTTTGGTTCCCCGGTGCATATAAAATTTATGTTTACACTATACTGCAGTCTATTAAGTATGCAATAGCATTATGTTTAAAAAAAAAACAATGTACATACCTTATTAAAAATACTTTATTGCTAAAAAATGCTAACCATCATCTGAGCTTTCAACGCATTGCAATCTTTTTGCTGGTGGAAGGTCTTTGCCTCAATACTGATGGCTAGCTGACTGATGAAGACAGTGGTGGAAGAAATAATAAGATGAATGAAGAAATAATAAGAAAATGAAGTCAGCTACATCAATTAACATTTCCTTTCATGAACGATATCTTTATGCAGCATGCATTCTGTTTGATAGCATTTACCCACAGTAGAACGTCTTTCAAAATTAGAGTCAATGCTTTAAATCCTGCTACTGCTTTATCAGCTAAGTTTATGTCCTATTCTAAATCTTTTGTTGCCACTTCAACAATCTTCACAACATACTCATCAGGAGTAGGTTCCATCTCAGGAAACCACTTTCTTTGCTCATCCCTAAGAAGCAACTCCTCATTCGTTCAAGTTTTATCATGAAATTCCACCGTTGCAAATATAATAATAGTGAAAAAGTATGAAATATTACAACAATTAACAAAATGTGACAGAGATACAAAGTGAGCAAATGCTGTTGGAAAATGGTGCCGATACTCGCTTGACATGAGGTTGCCACGAACCTTCAATTTGTAAAAAAAAAAAAAAAAAAAAATGCAGTATCTGTGAAGTGCAATAAAAGGAAATGCAAAATGAGGGAGGCCTATATATTCTAAACATATATATATATATATATATATATATATATATATACACATATACATATATATATAGTACAGTATAGTACTATATAGTATAGTATATATATACTATATATATAGTATATATAGTATAGTATATATAGTATATATAGTATAGTATATAGTATAGTATATATATACAGTATAGTATATACACATACTATATGTGTGTGTGTGTGTGTATATATATATATGTATATATGTATATATATGTGTATATGTATATATATGTATATATGTATATATATGTATATATGTGTGTGTGTATATGTATATATATGTATATATGTATATATATATATATATAGTATGTTTACTAAATCATCACCGGAAGGTACCCATGAATACTTCATTATATTCATATTATTCTGGTGTCATACCAAAGCAGTAATGTAATTAACATATTATTTAAAAATTAGAAACAAGTATGAAAAATTAAGAAGAGATCATTGTTTGGGAGAAAGCATACATTCAATATCTTAAAGACTGAAATGATCAAAGGTCAATGGTTGTTAAGATATCAAATCATTTTTTACTTTTTTAAAAAATTTTTAATGTTTATTTAGTTTTGAGAGAGACAGAGAAAGACAGGGAGTGAGTGGGAAGGGGAAGAGAGAGAGGGAGACACAGAATCTGAAGCAGGCTCCAGGCTCTGTGCTGTCGGCATAGAGCCCGACCGGGAGCTTGAACAGTGAGATAATGACCTGAGTTTGGACACTTAACCAACTGAGCCACTCAGGCACCCCTAAAATATCAAATATTATACATGAAACTCTGTTTAAAATCTAAAATTAAAGAAAATGTCTAGTTACCTCTGAAATTTTCTTTAAAAAATTCTAAAAATTTGCACATAAAATATTTTGCACCATCTTATGTAACAAAACATAAAGTATTTAAAAATGGGAGAAGAAAGCCACTTACAAGATCAAGAACTTGGCAAGAAAGCAAAACACTTTCTGTTAGGATCAATCTCATGTCATGATAAGCAGTATAGGTTCCTGGCTGTAGTTTCTGTTCACAAGTACGTGTTTAATTATATCGTAGTATCTCCTAAAACAAAACAAAACAAAACAAAACAAAAAACAAAACACCTCACAAAATGCTAGGTGATTTCTGGTCACTATATGACTCCTTTCTCAAGTGTTCATTAATTACTCTGACCAAGAGAACTCTAGGTTCAAGAACTGGTGTAGATGCCACAGGCAGACAAGAAATAACCACAGAAATAAAAAAAAAAAAAATGGCTTCAGTTGTTCTAGGCAAAGAAGCAATCTTTTTTACATTATCACATTCATAAGTGTGCATTTTCATAGACTTATTTTGTGTATGTCAAGGAAAACTGGTTAAAGAAAATCTCAATGGAACCATTAACCATAGTGTGTGATTTGGAAAGACTTGGACCCCATCCATAGTGTTTTAGTAACTCAAATATCAAACGTTCTCCCAAATTTTGTAGTGTCTTATTAGTCACCAAGGGTAGCATTCAGAAGGTATCCAAGGTATCAAGTAGTGGTATCAATTCAATAGGAATAGATTCATTTTATATAGATATATAAATATAGGTGATGTATCTATACATAGACATATAGATATAGATAAGCAACTTTCGATACACCAGAAAAAATATTACATATTTAGAAAATAATATTCTTAAATCATATTATAAAATGAAATCAAGAAAACTAATGTTATAATTTGATAACGGTACTAACATATATCCTGTTTTTTTTAAATAGCACCAACTTTTGAAATAACATTGACTGTAAAAAGTATTTCAATGGGTGATTTCTTAAATTATTACAATTATATAACTAGTACTCTAAAATTATTGACAGAAATGGGTTTTGGGGAAAAAGTAACATAGCACAATAACGTAAATGCATAATGCATTTTTCTATGTATTTTTAAATATTTCGTTATTTTCAATTAGAAGTATATATATTACTATTTTTAAAATTTCATTCCTATGGAGACACATGATAAGCTGATTAATACTTCATAGTCTTTGATTATGGTAAATGATTTCCAGATAATTAAATTGTTAAAATTAAATCATGAGTGGGCTATGTAAGAACATGACTCATCAGGCTCTACAGACCATAGCCATGCCCTATGAGAAGCAATAAGAAGTTTACTCCAACCAAAGTAATATCA
The DNA here is from genome assembly GCF_018350215.1 of Panthera leo. Classification (NCBI taxonomy): domain Eukaryota; kingdom Metazoa; phylum Chordata; class Mammalia; order Carnivora; family Felidae; genus Panthera; species Panthera leo. The sequence continues at coordinate 136,427,003 of NC_056686.1, forward strand.
TATTGAATATGTATTATTTAGTAAATTTTCTGCCTAAAGCACTGTTTTTATTTGTGTATAAGTCACATTCTAGGTCTTGATATAATTTTATTGTCTTATGTAAATACCAGGATTAAGAATACTCAGTGACGCTTATTTTACTGAATTATGTATTTTTTTGATAACATTTTATCATAATTTCCAAATTTAAATACTTTTTTAGAGCTTGTTTTGAGGAAACAAATTACAATAAATTAATGGAAAACTAATTATTGGGAAGATGCTACTTGTTTAATTTACCTTGGTTTGAACTAGAACTTTCTATGTGACTAGCTTAATGTTAAAGAAAAACAAGAGTATTTAGGGAGGGCTAATGGGGTAGAAGTTAGTTTCTGCAATACACTAAAATGAAAAATAAAGTTCTTATTTTCATACATTTTTTAATGTTTTTTTCAAAAATAAAAATAATTGTATTTTCAGTATGGTAATCTCCATTTTCATTTCTCTTTTATTTAGTTGCAGTTGAGAGCAAGCCTAATATAAATATTTTGATCACATCATGCTTTCACATGATTATTTTGACATCAGTTTCCTCATTTAAAGAATAAATGGCCTAATTTATCTCCTTTATCTCCCTTAAGTCTATAGTGATGCAAGCTTTATGTAGTCTTTAAATACAAGATAGTCACCTGAAAACAGGCATTACTTTTCATACCCATATATACCCTGTTAAGAATGTAAAAGGTACCAAGTCCATTACATCAAGAATGGAATTAAAGAGCCAAACGGATCAAACATTCAACGAATTTCTGAGAGACTTAAGGCAGATAGCATATTACTATAGAATAAACCAGAGTTGAAAAAGCTGAGATCCACACATGACAAGGCTGCAGCAAAGATGACAACGGGCAAAAATGAAATGTATACTCAAGACAGGTAGTGACTTTATCTTTTAAGATGGGAGACACTTGAACTTGTTTAATTTTTGATGGAGAGGATCCAGCTGTAAGAGTATAATCAAATAAACCGAATACAAATTGAAAAACCATTTGAAGTCTGAGTTAAAAAATTTGTGGTGCCACTGATATATTCTGTTACACAATTTTCTCCACTTATGGTTGCAAACTCAGAAATGGGTGCAGAAAACAGAGATAGCAGGGATCATCAGGTCTGAGTTTTCATGGAGTATGATGAAAAGACAGAAGGTGGAAGTTAGTTATTGGCAATAATGTTCTTAAAATCATGGATCATGAGACTGAAGTTACATAAAGATATGAACATATAAAGATATGAAGAAGGGGGGAAAAGGAGGACCGATGGATCTGGACAAAGCAAAAGAGTTCATGAACTGGAGGTTTTGAGTGTGTCATTGAAGAATATACTTGCAGTTAATTGAAAATGCAACTGAGAAAGCTCCATGACATAGTCAACCAAGTATGAAGGAAAATAAGTGAGTTTCAAATACGCGACAAGTTGGAAATTGTACTTTGCACATTTGTGCTAAAAACGTATTTGATGTCCTCCAATAAATTAACAAGGAATCTATGGAAGTCGACATCATAGGATCTAGGAAAAAAGGGAATTCACCCAGAAACATGAAAGAATTCCCAGCTTGACAATTTGGCCACAGGTCTGAAGCATAATCAATATAAATGAGAACAGGAAACCACGGGGCTCTTTGTTGAATGTTTTCATAAAGATAGAGAAAACTTTTTCTAAAAAGTGTGATTAAGAATCTGGATGCTCTTGGTTATATAATGAGGAAGGCAACTTTCTTGTCAAAAAGTCACACACAGAGACAAAGAAATTGATTGAAATTGCAGGGAAAATGGAGTTTCCCAGGAAAATCAAATATGAATAAGGTGGAAATACAGTATATTTTAAGCATTTAATATATTATATGCTACTTAATTCTTCACTGAATAATATGTAAAACAATAATAAAGTAATGTATTTTTTTAAGTCTATGAAGTTAAACAGTAACAAAACAATATATATGGTGTAAAATTTGACAGTGTAACGTAGTATATATAATTGAAATGTGTCTGGGATGAAAAGGAGAGTATGAGCGGATAGATGAGACTGTAGCAAAAAATTTTAAAAAGCAGAGGTTTAATTTATGACATAAAATACAGATATAGTTATCATAAGAATTAAAAATAGTACCATAAGTAACCAAAATTGAAGCAAGGAAGTAATGAAAGTAGGAAGTAATATATTTTATCTTACTTCCTCGTCCTCCAAGTAGAAAATGCATAACATGATCACCTAGGTTTCAGAGGTAAAACACTAACATGCAGAATTGTTTTTTTGTAAACAGAAAATGCTGTAAGTTTTAACATTTTTGACACAGAAAAGGAGACAAGGTGTGAATCTGAATCTTTACTTTCAATTACTATTTTTTTTTAGTCTTTGGTTATGTGTTTATAATCTATTTGTTTACACTCAAGTAAGAAGATAATACACTTTCTTTTTTTTTTCTGGTTCCTTGGAACATTTTCACTCTATTTTAGTTAACTGCAATCCATTCTTTCTACAAACAGCACCCAAAATTTAGAGATGGAAAATTGAATGAGTACTTGCTCAATGGTTTAAGGTATGGTAAAGATCTACATTAAGGAATAATTGCCCATTTTACTCTAGACACAAATGCACAATGTAAAACTGTGTTTCATAAATCCCTAAATAACTAGGTTCTAAACTGCTTTTGAGAATAGGTTCCACACAAGGTTCACTTGAGATATTATGACTAGCTATGCTACCGGCAGTTCCCAAATTCCATCATTAGGGGATTAGAGACAGGATGTCTCCCATGAAGAACCCTCTCTCATGACTGCATTAATCAGTATTCTCCAGAGAAGTGGACATACATAGGACATATATACATGCATGTGTGTATGTGTGTGAAGAATGAGAGAGAGACAGAGACAGAGAAATGTCTTTATATTAAGGAATGCAATTGTGAAGGACAACAAGTCCAAAATCTGCAGGGCAGGTGGTCAGGCTGAAGGTCCAGGCAAGAGTTAATGTTGCAACTTGAGTTGAAGATAGCCTGGGAGCAGAATTCCTTCTTCCCTGAGGGACCTGTCTTTTTTTCTTAAGGCCTTCAACTGATCAGATGAGGCCCACCCACATTTTGGGAGATGATCTGCTTTCCTCAATGTCTATTAATTTAAATGTTAAACTCATCTAGAACATATTTTCACAGTGCTATTTAGACTGGAGCTTGACCAAATATCTGGGTACCATGGTTTAGCCAAGTTGATACATAAAGTTAACCATCACAATGACAATTACTATATATGACTACTTTAATTTTCAAATTACCATTTAAGATATCTACCAGAAAAGGCACAAACTAAGAGATAAATTAATTACTGCAAACAGGGCACTGAATTTCAGCAATTATCACAGACCACACTAAAATACTGCAAACATGTTGGGGTGCTCGAGTGGCTCAGCCGGTTGAGTGTCTGACTTTGGCTCAGGTCATGATCTCGTGGTTGGTGGGTTCAAGCCCCGCAACAGGCTCTGTGCTGACAGCTCAGAGCCTGGACCCTGCTTCAGATTCTGTATCTCCCCCTCTCTCTGTCCTTCCCCCCACTAGTGTGCTCCCTCTCTTTCTCTCTTTCTCTCTCTCTCTCTCTCTCTCTCTCTCAAAAATAAATAAATAAATATCTATTTTTTAGAATACCACAAACATGCAACTGGCATAAGTCTTGCTCCTGGATCTCAAAAAGGTATATATATATATATTTTTTTCCACATTCAAAGATAATATTTGCTCCACTTTTCCTGGCTTCTGGATACATGTGTAAAGGCTATCTGAAAATGAGTAAAGTGAACAAATGGAAATGTGTCCCACTTTTTATTTCTTGTTGGAACTTTCATAAGGTTCTCATGCTTGGTTTCTCAATCTCTGTTCCTTCTATCCTGTGTAAAAAATTGGCTAGTAAAACTTTGTACTTAGATCAATCCTACCTTTTGACTTTGTCTGTTCCTATATAACGCCATTTTTAAATTTATACACTTAAAGAAAAACAGTTGTGGTATAGTTTAACACACTTTCTAACTTCCACTGCAAAAATAAATTTTCACTGTAAACATTTTATTTCTTAATGTGAAATGAGAAAAACTATTTTAGAAATAAGTGCCTATTACTTTTTATCCACTTGGTAGTAAAATTGACAAAAATTCCCACCGACCTGCCAGATTTGTTTTACGTGCTAACACTGAAGCAGAGTTTGATTAGAGATTCTTATTTACTTTCCCTCATTGTGGACTTCTGTGTACAGTGAAATGGATGTCTTGTTCTGATTCTGGCTCAAGGGAATATAAACTTTGGGAGAGTAAATGAGAGAAAAATGTATGTGCACACAGTATATATACGCACACTCTGAGTTTTGTGTTTGTGTGCATGTGTATACATGTGTAGCTATGCTTATAACTACTTATGTAGTCTCTCCAGCTTCTACAAGACGCATGTATTCCATTTGTGTGCACATATTTGTGGAAAAATGCCACTGTTCCAAATGACTCAAGAAAATATGATATTAGTATATAAATCTCTCTATATAGAGAGGAAAAAAATAGAACAGGCACCCATCAGGTTTCTAATCTGCATATGAATTATAACTTAGGAGACAAAATTATTCAGTGAAACATTTATAAAAGGTGGAAGTTTGTAGAAAATACACAAACTATCTTGTTGAAACCATTCATCTTTAAGCCAAGGACTCTAAAGCTTATGAAAGTTGCATGATTTGTCCATAATGATACGTGGAGTCAGTGGCAGGACTGAAATTAGTAGCACACTTCCTTGAAGATTAGTTCAGATCCACATCCCTATTCTGCTGAAACTCAATTTTCATATGATGCTTCATACTTGGTAGATTTCCTGTGCAAAGAGATTCAGAATGATTCTAAAAGAACTTGGTGGGGCAGGGGGAAGGAGCAATTGTCTTCATAAGAACAGATACAGTTTTTGTTCTATTCCTGAACAATAAAGAAGATTGGTCAGATATGTAAGACATGATTAATAAAAACTAGTGAAGCCATATGAAACATATCAAACAAAATATCCAAGTAGAAAGATTAAAACAAATCATTTGTTTGTGTTGCATGTTCCACTGTGCTACAGAAACAGTAATGCATGTTCTGACTCACAAAATGATATTAAACATTGTACTGAGCCATAGCCAGCTCTTCCACAAGAGCCATAAAGTTTGCGGTTCTACAGCCAAAAAGTTAGTTTAAAAAGGCAGATATTCATCAAAAAGCTAAACATGTTATGATTGGCCAAGAAATATACCTTCTACTGATTTTAAGTTCTGAAAAAATCTTTCAGAAGTGACTTAATAATTACAGTTTCAAGTAGACCAAGGGTCCTCGTGAAGGAAATGGGTGATCAGCTGTTTTCTAAAAGTATACATAGAGCATGCATACATGTGTACATGTAGTTTTATGAAGATATAACACAATAAAACATATTTAAGCAATACCATGAAGGCTCTGTCAGCTACATGACAACATTCATAGTAATGCTTGTTATAGCTTGAATTCAGAGAAGAAAGAATATTCTTCTGAGTTCTTCAAAACTGGGAGAGAATTTTAAAAATGGAAGAAAATCTTGGTGTGATATGGATTAAAAATGGTATGACAGAGGGGCGCCTGGGTGGCTCAGTTGGTTAAGCTTCCAACTTCAGCTCAGGTCATGACCTTGTTCGTGAGTTCGAGCCTTGCATCAGGCTCTGTGCTGACAGCTTGGAGTCTGGAGCTGCTTCGGATTCTATGTCTCCCATCTCTCTGCCCCTCCCCTGCTCACACTCTGTCTCTGTCTCTCAAAAATAAATAATAAACATTAAAAAAAAGAATTTATTTAAAAAAATGATACGACGGATACCTGCTTGAAATCCTTTTGACTCTATGACTGCCCCATACTTGAATAGTATTATATCTCAAGAAGTGCTTTTCCAAGATCTCAAATGGAAATTAGATTTTGTGTGAATTGAGGCAAGTTATTAAACCTCCTGGATCTCAGTTTTTTCTTCTGTAAAATGAGGAAGTCAAGCTAGACTGGGATTTTCAAAATGTGTCATAACCAACTGAGTTAAGATTCACAGACTCTCCTTTACCTCTACAGTCTGATCTTAGCTGCAAAAACTAAAAATTCCCTTTTAGTGGCAGCAAAGTACAGTGAAATCAGTTCTGATTCCAGTTAGAGACCTGGATTCAGATACACTTAGCTACAGTCTAAAATGGGACAGGAGCCTTAACCTCTCTGAGTCTTGGTGTCCTCGTCTATCAGTACCTATAATAGTATCTCTTGATGGCAAAATGCCATAGCAAACGGAGAATCTCCTTACCTCTAGCCTTACCGTCTGTGGTACATTATTTTTGCTTCTCTTTTTGCTGGAATCACTATCATTTCTCCCAAATGTGTTTTTAACCCAACTGAGTAAAGAAACAAACAATCAAACAAACAAAAAAAGAATGCCATCCTTCTATGGTTACAAGACCGGGACAAACACTGTTTGTTGGTATAAGAATATATATCCAACCATGTTAGAACAGCTCCAAAATACAGTCTTTGAGGTACTCTGGGACCAGTGCAAAGTAAATCTTTGAACTAACTATCATAAACATTTATTCAACTATAACACAGCTATTATACATATTATATTACTACATTTTGTCTGTGTATATAAGTATATGTATACACATATGTATACCTCCTTATTGTCTCCCACCTTATTTTCCTACTTATTTCTAATTTGCTTGAAAAGCTAGACCTCAATTTTCAAGTACTTGAAGCAAAAGGGAAAGTAGACAGGGAAAAATGTGTATTATTGGTAATAGTGGGAACCCTAAAGCTACCTCACTCACCCATCCTTTGTATTATGTTTCTTCCTACCTCCAACCAGCTCTTAATGACTACAACTTGTGTTTAACTACAGGTCATCTACAGCCTACTCAAGCTTTAGGGTTTTATGAGTAATTAGTGCATGTATTATCAAGCATGGATTGAACATACACACTAAAAGTTGTGAGTCACATGTTAAGTTTTAGGGAAAAAAAATTACTCAAGCATTTTGCAGAAGGCATAACCATTCTGAATAACTCCAAAAGATCATCATAAAAAACAACCAATGAGGTGTTTTTCCCCCCAAACCATGAAGGAAGATACTTAATAGAATAGAAAATAATCAGAGATAACATGTCTTGAAGGCCTAAATGAAACAGCTTAGTCTAGAACTCCTAAACTTTCAGGAAGTGTAATAGAAGTCATCGTCCTTGGGGCAAGCAACAATGGGATCTCCACTGACTTGGGATTGAATTGTGATTTTTATCTCCCCGAGAGGGGCCTTACTACTAGAATTGTATTAAGTAAACTAGAATTTTTATCTGACTGTTTCGATAAATATTGTAGCTCTGATTGTGTGTGTGTATGTGTGTGTGCATGTGTGTGGGTGTAGGACTGAGTTTAGATAAATTTCACTAATAATATCTGATATAAGACAATCTTAATTGGATAGTCTCATTTCTATGAGTTTGCTACCTGGATCTGAGGAGGAGAAAGCATTTCCAAATTCTGGCTGATAGTTCAGCTAGAAGGTCACTTCCTTAAACCATTTCAAATTCAATAAACCATGTAGTCCTCCTTTCAGCACTGGAAAACTCAGAGCCTGGCATATGGTAAGTGTTTAAAACATAATTGTTTCAGAACACAAATAATTATTACTTTGCTAAAGTTTTAGATTATCTGTCCTCTACAAGAATCCAAAGCTAATTTCATTACATATAAACTATATAACAACATCACAAAAAAATTTTGGAAAATAGGAAAGAATCCTTCAAATTTTGTTTAGAAAACAAAAGTAGTACACTTTTTATTTGAATTTCAGTATTTTTTCATATGACTATTTCCAGAGTTGAAATGATAACACAGTAATACTTAGCATTTCCAGCTTCTTGTTTTGTGACACCATTTCTCATATTATCATTTAAATTTTATATTATGTTATAGATGAGTATTAGCATTATTTATTTTACCATTTCCAACAATTTTGCCAAGGATACATATATATCTTTAGCTTTTCTTATCTTTATCTTATCTTATCTGGTTTTTCCATTGTATATATTTATAGAAGTGACATTATTAGATTAAAATGTTTAAAAAATTACATGATTAATGATATAAATAACAAAATTATTTTAAAACTGTTATACATTATTCACCAGCAAATACTGAAATCCCAATTTCATAGCAATTTCACATGTACTGAAGCTAACTTAAACTTTATTAATGTAATTGGAAAAAAATGCACTTTGTTATTATAACTATTTCTTGGATTACTGTAGTAGAAAATCTTTTTTATTATAAGTTATATTTTGTCTATGATAATTTATATGGGTTGGTTATATGTGTGTTTATCAGAAAATAGTAGCTAATATTCATAGCTAAGAGTTTTGCATGTATTACCTCAACTAATCCTTACACAACCCTATGAAGATAGCACTTTTTAAACTCAGTTTATAGATATAGACACTTAGCCTGAGGGACATAAAGTCACATAGTGCATATATGCTGCAGCTCAAGTAATCAGAATGATCCAAGTATAGAAACGGGATGAATGAGGACACACAAACTCCCTGTGGAGTCCTAGAAGTCTCCTGACTGGACTTTTATTGTTGTTGCTTTGCTGCAGTTGGTGTTTGTTAGCTTCACTGTTTTAAAATTCCTCTTTACTCTACTACCATCTCTTGAAACTGACAGGTCACTTGACATTCTAAAGAAACCAATATGCAAAAGTCTCTTCACCCTCAGAACCAACACTGTAATGATCTATAATATCTTGTAGGTGGCGGAAACCTCATGGGATGGTTAAAGGTCAACGCAGTTACAAATTTGCAGTTGAGTAACTTTAGAGCAAACAGGTCAAGAGATTGGCCCAAATCTCAGTAAGTGGCAGAGCTGCGGCCTTTTGTTACCCCACATTTCCTTGTGCTAGCTTGCTGTTGATTCTTCTTTATATGGAAATGTTTGCCTTGATGATGGCAAACACAATGTCAGAATCCTTTCTCTATGGTTCGAATTCAATTTTATACACTTTTCTAAGTGAGCTGCTAAATCCCCATTATTCTATGGCCTCACCTGTGCATTAAATCCTCATGCAGAGGCAGAATATAGGAGTGTAATACATGCTTCCAAGAAGACAATTAACCCCATCCCTATTTGTACTGCATGTCACATGGTCACATTAAAAGATTTTATTGTTTTGCAGATAAAGATTGTTTGAGGCATCCGACGTTCATCTTGAATTATTCATGAAATATCATTATTTATTCATTAGTTCCTGAGCAATCTTGCTTAGCTCAAGTACCTATACTCTTTTGTTTCTTATATGATGTGTCAGGATATTAGCCTTATAGGAGATGTGCTATATTATAGGGCAGCTTCTAAACATTTAACGTGGCATAGGCACTTAGAGACAGGGCTCACTGGTAAGGAATATATACAGAATTAAGATATGGAATGCTAATCAGAAACAAAGTCAAATCTTTTTGCACTGACGGGCAATTGTTCAAATGTTAGTGTCTCACAATTAATGATGCTCATTTCAAATCTAGTATCAGATTCTTTGGAAGGACTAAAGAAACTCAAAATACCAATTTTGGACAAGGGAAGTATTCAAAACCTTAGTTTAGAACATATTTAAGTGCTCTCAAATAATGTCTTATCAACCTGTTGACTTGAGAGTAGCATAAGAACTTTTGGGGGAGAATATAAAACAGTTTTATGAAGGATGCTTTACCAAGAAATAGTCTATGTGAATGAGAAATTGAGCAGTTAGAAGGAAAAGGATACAAACAGAAATGCAGGAAAAATAGGGTAGGAGGGACTTAAAAAGGTGTCCATACGTTAGAAGATACCTCCATTTATGAGACTTAAGATATGACTTAAGATAACTCACAAAAAAATAGGCATATGTGATTATAGATGGAATAATCACATAGTATATTTTCCAAACTAGTCCCTTTTAAAAATGAAAGGGAGGTTCTCTATTATCCTGGTATAACAGGCATAAACTAAGACTGTAAATCAAGGCATGTCATTATACTAAACAAAGAGGACTTAAATGAATACTTACAATAAATAGTATTTTGTATTTATCATGCCACACTGGAATCTACTGAGCACGGTCAGGGTACCATACTTTAATAGAAATAATGCTCAGCAGAGTACATTTAAAGCAAAAAGTCTAGAAAAAATATATATATGTGAAATGCCTGAAGGAACTTAAAACATTTAGCCTGGGTAAGTAAAGACATGAAATAAATAATCATGATAGTCAATTTTTTATAGTTTGAAGGCATATCACACTATCTTTGGATGAGATTTACTTGGCCTACACACATAGTCTAAGACTGGAACCAATGCCTGGGTGATAAATGAAATATTCCAATACAACATTAAAAAAAGAGCTTATGATGTGGTGTCATGTTTTAGGGAGTTTGAACTTACTTAGGTTGGAATCATAGCTTGGCTATTAATTATCTGGATGACCTTAGGGAAGTTACTACCTCTTTTTCTCAATTTTCCCATACTAAGGGAGTGACTGCTCTAAGGCTATGCAGGTAGCCTTCTGCTCATATTCTCCACTACTAACCACATAGGGAAAATCTTTACATAAAGAGACGTAGTTACAGCAGCAACGCCCCCCACCCCACTTCAATATTGGTTAACAAGATGTCACTGGGGCATCTCTCTCTAATTAAAGTTACCATCACTCCTCCTTAGAGTTGGACACATTGCTTTTCCTTTAATATTTATCCCATGTGGAGGTTAATAGTCCAGTTGGTACAGCCTGGACATCTATGCAAAACTTGAGTAAGAGGTAGATGTTAACACAAGGAAGAGGGAATAACATAAAACAACATAATCTAGTTTTCAGTAAATTGGATATAGGTTCAACTTGGAGTCCTGCAGTAAAAAGTTCTCAGTCTGCCTTCATCTGACAAGTGCCATCTTTAACAAGACTAGGTCTACCCTCTGTCAGTGGTCATTATTTCAATATACTATAAGACAGAGTTTTATACACTTTTTCAACTAAGTGTCCCTGAGAGAACAAAAGACTAATGGGGTTATGTGCATGTGTAAGTGTGTGTGCATATGCAAACTTTGGTGGAGGGCTATATGTAATGGTACGTGCAGTTGTGTGTGTTTATGTTTTATCAGGCTGATATGGTTTACAAAAACATAATATTTTCTTTAAAGTCTTACAAATTTTTAAATCCATAAAAAATATTGTATGTACTCTATATCTGTCTTGTTTTCAAATAAATGATACAAAATAATGTCTATGATGCAGGAAGATGTGCAGTTTTTCCCAGGGAATCTCATATACTTTATATTCCTTACAACTTGCATAATATCTGCTTAGTCAGTTAGGGCCCCTGTAACAGAACACTACAGACAGAGTGGCCTATAAACAACATTTCTCACAGTTCTGAAGGCTGGAAAGTCCAAGATCAAGGCCCCAGGTAATGGGGTGTCTAGTAAGAGTTCATACTCTAGTTCATAAACAACTGACTTACTGTCTACTCACATGGCAGAAGTAGGGAGGGTGCTCCCTAGGCTCTCTTTTATAAGGGCACTGAGCTCATTCATGAGAGCTCTACCCTCATGATGTAATCACCTCCTAAACACCCCATTACAAGAAATCTTACATTCTGATCCTCTTGGTCAAGGAGTCTCAAAATTCCATCTTAGAAGTATTTTCTTCATTCCTACCAATACATGCCAATTTAAATCTTTCAATTCTTTGAAGATATAGTCCTTATCCTCCCTTATCAAACCCAACACATCCTCAGCCAAATTATGCTGGGATTTAATCCTACTTTTTGCCTGGCCACCATGAGAGCACGTGAGAACAGCTTCTGAGGGGACTATCTTTCACCTGTGGCAGAGAGACTACTGTAGCATACTCTAGCACAGTTAAGTGCCAAGTCATACTAAGGAAGGGTGGACTATTTCTGCAGGCCTTCGGGATCCAGGAAAGCTGAAAAATCAACATTTTTAGGGACATCCATACTTATATGTCCACATATTTCAAGATATTAGATTTCCTTCACTCTTTACAAAATAGATCTGTTTTCCTGAGCAGGCAAATGTCTCTAGAGTGCTACAGTCCTAATAATTAGGTCTTCAGTTCACTGCTCATGTGTGTCAGCCTGTCCACTATAGGAGATAATGCCCTTTGTGACTCTTACATTAACTGCTAGTAAAAAGCTCTCAGTCTGTCATTATCCTCTGCAGGCCTTCAACACAATGTAGCAGTAACTAGCCAACTGCACTACCTCTGTAGGCATTGTTACTCTCATACATTTCAACTTTCCACAACTTTATACCTCCCATTGCATTCCCTTCATGGGGCAACTTTCCCAGATTACTGTTGGTAAAAATTTCAACAGTTGAGCCACCACATTTTGCTTGGTAATATAAATGCCTTACCCAATAGCCAAGATGTCATCTTGCCTGTTGAGCAGTGAATGAGTCATTCCCCAATCCCAATCTTGTAGTCTGTTTCCTCAGACTATTCCAGGAGCTGTGTTAATCTAAGCCTTTCAAGTAGCACATATAACGATGGGATTAAACACACAAGGATTTCATTAGAGGAAATGTCTGTGAGAGAAAACAAGGATAAAGTTTAAAAAGGCTGGGAGGACCAGCAGGCCACACAGTACAATTCTGGTCCTGAGTCAAGGAGAAAGGAAAGTAAGTTTCAGTGGGAGCATCAAATATTCCAGGAAGTTTAGGAATGATTTAGCAAGTCTATCACAAAGAGTTTAAGCCAAAGTCCACCACCAGAAAATGTCTCCTGTTTCCAAGACTGATCCAGTGTTATCATTGATTCTTACTGGGCTTAACATTGGCTGGTAAGAGCAGTGGCTGGTGTGAAGATTGGCCTTGTTGGAAATGAGGCGGCGAATTTAGATTGCAGCAACTGAACTTTTAGACAATAAATCTCCCTTGTTGTTGGTGGTCTATAGGCAGTCTCATGGCTGCCAACGGTATCATCAATTCAAGTCTAGCAATTGATCAAATTAGATTTATTATAGAGGTATGAGAGTATTTCAACTCCAGATAATCTATTAACATAGCTAATTAAATCAATAAATTAAAGAAATAAGAAGTCATCCATGCCAACATTTCTTAGTATAACATACACTGTAAGAATAGGAAAAAATGTAAAATATGTATTCCATGCATCAAAAGACTTCATACAAAGGTAGAAAGAAAAATAGACTGCAAAAAAACTATTTACAAATGCAGAGGATGAATGCTAGAAGACAAAGAAATTACACTTACTAGGAAGAATAAGGAAATATTAAAATAGTTGATTCACAGAAGAAATTAAATGTCCAATAAATATAGAAAAATTCCGGGGAGCGTGGTAGCTCAGTCAGTTAAGACTTCAGCTCAGGTCATGATCTTGTGGTTTTTGAGTTTGAGCAGCACGTCAGGCTCTGTTCTGACAGGTCAGAGCCTGGAGCCTGCTTCAGATTCTGTGTCTCCCTCTCTCTCTGCCCCTCCCTTACTCATGCTCTGCCTCTATAGGTCTCATAAATAAATCAAACATTAAAAAATTTTTTAATATATAGAAAAATTCCTCAACCTCAGTAGTAATCAAGGAACTATAAATTAAAATGACAGTGAGATTCCAGCTATATTTCAGTAAGTTTGACAAAATGTTAAATATCCTGATGTGACACATTATGAAAAGAATTTAGGAAAACGATAAATGACATTACACTGCTGGGGGGAGGATAAATTAATTAAAACACTTCACATTGCAATTTTTTGGATATTCATTAATGTAAAAAAAATATAATGCATACACATTTACTTGAAATTCCACACTTAGCCCTATACCATAGAAGAAAATTCATATATAATTTATCAGAAGATACTAATTACAAATGCTAGTTCAGTAATGTTTACATTAAGAAAATAAAACCTCGATGTATATCAGCCGTAAATGGATTTTAAAAGTTGAGTTTATTTATACAACAAAATATCATACAATAGATACAATAGATGAACTGGTTATATAGATAGATGAACTGTATCTATACAATAGATGAACAAGCAGCACAGAAGTCTTGAAGACATAACAAATTCCCATAAATCAAGAAATACAAAAATATGTAACTAAAATAATAACTAAATAATACTTTATATTTTCCCTTTATTTTTTGAAAACTATATTTCCTAGGTATATAGTTTTAAATTAACCTTTTTTTAAACTTTGGAAATGTAATTTTTTTAATGTTTATTTATTTTTGAGAAAGAGAGAGACAGAGACAGAGTACGAGCAGGGAGAGAGGAGAAAGAGGGAGACACAGATTGCGAAGCCGGCTCCAGGCTCTGAGCTGTTAGTATGGAGCCCGATGCGGGGCTCAAACTCATAGACTGTGAGATCATGACCTGAGCCGAAGTTGGACACTCAACTGACTGAGCCACACGGGCAACCCCCCCCCCCTTTTTTTAACTTTAAATATCAATTCATTGTCTTTGGGTTTGCATAGTTTCTGAGGAGATGTTAGCTGTATTTCTTATTTTTGTTTTCTCTCTGGCTCCTTGAAAGATGTTCCCTTTAACTTTTTAAAAAGCAATTTGAAAATTCAAATATTAGGGGCATATAGTTGTGTTGTGTGCTTCCCTATTTATCTTGTTGGGTTTCCCTGAGCTTCTTGGGTTTTGTGGTTTCATATCTTTCATGATTATTAGAAATTTCTTAGCTATTATCTCTCAAATCTTTCTTCTTCCATATTCTTTCCCTCCTTTTCTCATGAGGCTCTAATTACATATGTGTAAGATAATTTGATATTTTATTACAACTTGCGTGTTTTTCTATGTTTTTCATACCATAGCTTTTGGATCCTGTTTTTCTTTATTTGTGATTAAGTTTTGATAACTTTATTGGCTAATTTTTTATTTTAATTACTTTACTCAGCTATTTTGAGGGTGAGCTTTTTGAAGGCATTATTATTATTATTATTATTATTATATTATTAGTGTTTGCTGCTATCACCTGTTCCTTTCATTTGTATTATTTTCATTAATTCTTCCAGTTCTACTCTCTCTGTTGAAATTCCCCATTTGTTCCTACATGATACCCATCTTCTCTACTGGATCCTTTAACATATTAATCATGATTATTTTAAGGTTCAATCTGATAATTGAAACATCTGGATCATATCTGTGTCTGAATCTATAAATTTTCTCTTTAATATGTGAGTTTTTCCTATTTTTCTTTCTATTTTGTCTTGCAATTTTTCACCTAATATGAGTCATAATGTATAAAGCAGTAAAGACTGGAGAAAATAATATTTATGCCTGCAAATGGACATATCTTCTTTAAGGATGGTAGTATAAGGTTCTGGCTGTTTTGTTTATCTATCTATCTATCCATCCATCCATCCATCCATCTATGTATTTTGCCATCAGCTGACCTTAGAGTGGGAGTTGCAGAGTGATAAGGATTATCTCATGGTTCTTCCTCCATTCTGGGTTTTCATTCTCACATGTTTGTGCCATAGATGTAGTATCTCCACTCTCTTTCTTTTCCTGTGTGATATTCTGCTGTTGCTTTTTACTGGGTGATTGCTCAGTTGATGGTGTGGTGCAGGGACGTGTATCTATTGCCTTGGTTCAACCTCAGTGTAGGCAGGCCTGTATTCTTATGACTCAAAAGGGTGGTTTTATATTTTGAAATATATGACATAAATACTACATGTTGTTTATTGACACATATATATATTTTACAATGTATAGCCATACGTGAGATGGATTAATACTAAATATGCAACTGTAGTGTACTTTGCAGAGACGATGGAGAATAAATGTGAGCAAGGGACACAGAAATATCAATAGTATGTATAATATATTATTTCCTAAGGTGGTTAGTTATTACAGGAAGATTATTATATTATTATATTTTTATGTTTATTTTATGTGAACTTTATGCAAACATGATTTATATTTAATAAGATAAAAATCCCTTGCTTAGCTTGAAATTTTATTCTGGTTAGCTTTATTTTTCCTTTCTGCAATGACAGCCACACATTATGCATAGACGCAATAATTCTTTGATGCAACTTGTGTACAGAGATCACTGAGATTTTTGTAATGGGATAATTAATAAAATATAAATAAAACAAAACATTTTAACCATCTGCAAATGAAGTATATAACTGCTACTTCTCTGCAAAATTTATGATTGTATTAAATTGAGCTCCGTTAATTGAGAGTCATAATCTCCACCAAAAAAGAAAAAGAAACTAAAGAAAAGAAAAAGGAGAAAATTATGATTTGTTAATAAGACTAGGATACAAAAAAAAATAGACCAATCTAAAGACCATATATATTTGAAGAATGACTTTTAAAGTCAGCCTTAGCCAGGTTAAAATTGCACATTACCCCTTGCTGGTTGTATAAACTTGTGAAAGTTAATTAACTTTAACATTTTCTTTCCTCAAATGTAAAATGAAGATACTATACCTACCTTGAAACAGGGATTAAATATACAAGACACTTATCATGATTAATTTTTTACTTTGTATAAAATAAAAATAAGTCATCAACTAGTTCTGTGATTTTAGAAAGATCACTTCCCTTTTATGTGCCTAAGTTTCCTTGTTTACAATTAACTATAATAACATTTTCCATCTACTTACACAATAAAATAAGGATAAAACAAGATAACATGTAAAATTTGCTCAAAAAGTATGTTACCATGCAAAGTTAAGTCATCACAGTGAGTAGGTGTCTGCTTTCATTCAAATGAGTACTAGAATGGAAAAGCACTAGATTGAGAGAGGTTAGAGACTTAACCATTCTTCAGTGACGAGGTGAGCGCATAGTAGCATGTTTATCAGCCCAAAGCAAACAAAGCTGTGGACAATACATACATACATAAGTACATACATACACAGCAAAATAACAGAAATGTTGTGTTTTGTTGCTTTTCTTGACTTTTATTTTAAAAACATGATTTTACTTTTTGTGAACAGAATTCACATCGTTTTCAGTTGAACGGCAGTATGATGTGTGTGTAAACATTTCCATAATAACTAACAATCATGTACATGGGACTGCTAAGCATAGAAACGACTTCTCATACATTGCAAACTTATACATTTTTGAGCATCTGGAAACTTATTTCTTCTTATGTAAGTTACATCTTTATTTTTTTTTAAATATAATTTATTGTCGTTAGCTAACATACAGTATATACAGTGTGCTCTTGGTTTTGGGGTAGATTCCCGTGATTCATCGCTTATGTACAACATCCAGTGCTCATCCCAACAAGTTCCCTCCTCAATGCCCATCACCCATTTTCCCCTCTCCCCTATCCACCCCCACCAACCCTCAGTTTGTTCTCTGTATTTAAGAATCTCTTCTGGTTTGCCTCTCTCTCTGAAACAATTTTCCCCCTTCCCTTCCCCCATGGTCTTCTGTTAAGTTTCTCAAATTCCACATATGAGTGAAAACAGTTGACATCTATCTTTCTCTAATTTATTTCACTTAGCATAATACACTCCAGTTTCATCTACGTTGTTGCAAATGGCAAAATTTCATTCTCTCTCATTGCCAAGTAATATTCCATTGTCTACATAAAGCACATCTTTATCCATTCATCAGGTGATGGACATTAGGGTTCTTTCCATCATTTAGCTATTGTTGATAGCGCTGCTATAAACCTTGGGGTACATGTGCCCATATGAATCAGCACTCCTGTATTCTTTGGATAAATTCCTAGTAGTGCTATTAGTGGGTCGTAGGGTAATTCTATTTTTAATTTTTTGAGGAACCTCCACACTTTTCCAGAGCGGCTGCACCAGTTTGCATTCCCACCAATAAGGCAAGAGGGTTCCCATTTCTCCACATCCTTGTCAACATCTGTTGTTTCCTGAGTTGTTAATTTTAGCCACTCTGACTGGTGTGAGGTAGTATCTCAACGTGGTTTTTATTTGTATTTCCCTGGAGCATCTGGAAAGTGTTGCTTGTATGGACTCACCAACAAATATAATTTAGAAGCAATATAAATATATATTTCCTAAACTTTAATCAAGGAATAAATTATTGCTTAATAATTTGTGAAAATTCTCCCACCTTGCAATCATTCCATTATATTCAATCCCAACAGTATTTAAAGTCTATCCCATAAAACTTTTTTTCTTTCCCCACTTAAAAAACTAAAATTATTCTCATAAATCCAAATTAGCATGTATACAGAATTTACATATTTTGTTTGCCTTGCTTTGATGTTTGGCAGTTGTCCAGTAGTAGCTATTCTGACTAATCTCAATTCCATTCTACCCAAGATCATTAATGATAGTGCTGAAAGAGCTTCATGAAGCACATTGAGAGAACTGTTTTCATTTTCTTAAAAAAAAAAAAAAAAAGACACTTGCGATTTCACAAGATGATAGTATTGGTCATAACATGAGCTCATAGTTTCTCCTAAATGCAAACAATACATGTAATGACTGACTTGGATACCATTTTTTAAAGAAGAGATAACATTTGATTGAACCTTAGATCACATTTCACACCAATCTGACTTATCCGACTGCAGAAATAACCTGACTCTTGAGGGGAAGAATTTAGTTTAATTATCTACCACTTATGTCAGGGGAAAATTATTATGAAAAATTCGAACCTGTTTCTAAAGTTCACCATGAGGCTACGGTTGTAACAGGAAGAAAGCATTAGTGACTCGAAGCTCAACTTACTTAGTTTTCACTTTTGTGGGAATATGTGCTGAAAGTTGAGACATTTGTTAACCTTTCAACGAAATAACTGAGGTGCTGGCTTTTTGACCCTATTTGGGTACCCAGAGATGGAAAGAAGAAAAATGATTTCAAATCAGAGCCTCAACATGTGAGTGTGTTTTTCTCCTTTCCCTTTTTGGTTAGTGACCCTCAGGCATCAAAAGCATAAGGTATCTTGGCCTCTTCTCTTCACAGCATGAAAGTCAGTAAAGCTTTCAACAATCTCCTGTCCTTAATAGCTTTCTTTTCTATACACATGTATATATATTTTTCCCAAGCCCCAAAGCAGCCATTAAAAGTCACCATCATCTATCCAGTTATGGAAGCAGCACAGAAAAAATGCTGAAGAAAACTGCTAGTCGTTGGCACGGAGCCAGGAATTCAAGCCTAATTTTGTGCATCTATTTCGTGAATTAAAGAAAATATGTCTCCAAATAATTGCAGCTTAAGAGGACCTCCCAAGCCACCACATAAAGATTTAAGGAGAGAAAGAAATACATGTGAAATGAACCAAGAACTAACTTGATTTTCATATTTTAAAGACAGGTCAACAAAGACGATGAAATATCAAAGCTCCTTTGTCCAAGATCATTGAATCTTTCAAATTCAAGTTTCATAGTGTTGCAGAATATATCTATACCTGCTAAAGATATACCAGATGCTGGTTAAGCATGATGACTTTAAATAAGCTCTTTACCTTCCAGTTGGCTAAACAGCAGCTCTTCTAAGTCAGATGAATACTTAGTAATCTGAATTACCACTCTTCAGGCATAAGATAAAATTTGAGGGCTAAGGTTGACAAAAGGGGCTCTTAAATATTCTTCAGACTCCCTAAAGATCTGTGCTTCTGTAGTAAACCTGGCTGCATTTCCTGTCAAATTTTTGCTAATTTTTTAGGTGCTGAATTTACATTTCCTCAAAATATGCTTCATTTGGACTCCCCTATCTCTGAAGTCTATTTGTTCTACAGCATCATATGCCAGACATGATCTTACTGTATTTTGTTTTATTTGTGTATGTATGGACATATGTGTATATGTATGTGTTACTGTGAAACCTCCTCATGAGCTTCCTGAGTATAATCTAAAATCAGTCTTCTTATAAGTGGGCAAGGAAACCAAGGTAAGAGGCAGACCAGCCAAGATCGGTAGATGGCAGGTTTAATAAGCAAGAGAACTTCCTTGTCTTGAGGCTTGCTCTGGATGGCCACAAGACTAAGTAGATGTCTACACCTGCCACTAGCATCGGTTCAACAGAGTCCTTAACTGAGTTCGGTTATGCACCCAATCCAGATTGTCTCAACACCACATTTCTATGTCAAAGCTATATTCTTGAAGCAGTTCCTGGGTGGAGGGAAGGCAAGAGGAACACATATTTCAAGGACAGGGAAAGGGGAGAGAAGCCTCTAATTGCTGGGGTCCAACTTGTGGGTTAACTGGTGGTCATGTCTTTTTGATGAGCTCTTCCAGTGGTAGGTGTGTTTTATTGGCCTTTCCACTAGCTAGCAAATATGACACCTTTTGGAGCATAAGATAGGAGAAATACGGTGCTTCAAAACTTTGCATTTATAGCTATTTTCCATGTTTTAAAAAATAGTGTGATCACATTACTTGTTATAAGAAAAATAAGTTAATTCTAAACTAGGTATTTTGTATTAAGGACCAGTTCCTTGGCATGTGATCAGTACTAGTCTGTAAGGGAAAATCTCAGACTGCTCAGTCTTCTACGAAAAACTACTACTAATTTTCAGCCAGCATATACCAGTATCGCACTCTGATTGCCCGTGCCTTTTTCTACTGATTGTTTAATATTGTGATTAATCTCTTAGAAATACTCATACTCCTCTACTGTTCCCAATTCCTGGGCAAATACTACTTGTTCCAAATATCTTTAGCCCATTTGATCCTGGATTGATCCAGCATCAAATATATTGTTTAGTGGGTACAAATGGGAGTTTTACATAATGTTTAATCTATATGGTGACATTCAGTAATAATTAATAAAATTCACAAAAGAGAAAATCAAGAAAAGAGATGAAAAATTATCAAGCAGACCAATTTTAACTTTATCTTTCAAATAGGTCCAACATTCTATACTCCAGGGAATAAAACTTCATAACATCAAATTATTCAGGCACAACTACTTATATCACCCAACATGAGATTTGCATCATATGAAAGAATGTGGATTTAATGGCACTCTGGCCCCTTGTTTCTGAGCTATAACCCTAAGAAAGGTCACACTGTAGATTTTCGTACTTTTGGTCATATGCTTCATTCATGTGTTGTATCAGGACTTGTGTGATATCAGGGCTAATATAAACTACATTTTCATTTATTTATTTTTTAATTTTTTAAATGTTTACTTTTGAGATTGAAAGAGACAAAACATGAGTGGGGGAGGGGCAGAGAGAGAAGGAGACACAGAATCTGAAGCAGGCTTAGGACTTTGAGCTGTCATCACAAGGCCCAATGCAGGGCTTGAACCCACCAACTGTGAGATCATGACCCGAGCAGAAGTTGGACACTTAACCAACTGAGCCACTCAGGTGCCCCTGAACTACATTTTTAAAAGAAGAACAAAACTTTGCATGCAGTGGGGCAAATCTTTTTCTCAATCACTTTATCATAATTAAATGGATGCTTTAACTCACTATGAAATTTAATTGGAAGAGTGAAAATATTTAAAAAATTTTTTTTATGTTTATTCATTTTTGAGAGACAGAGAGAGAAAGAAAAAGAGAGAGAGTGAGTGGGGGAGGGGCAGAGAAAGAGGGAGACACAGAATCCAAAGCAGACTCCAGGCTCTAAGCTGTCAGATCCGGACGCGGGGCTGGAATTTACAGACAGCGAGATGATGACCTGAGCTCAAGTTGGAGCTTAACCGACTGAGCCACCAGGCACCCCAAAATATTTAATTGAGATATTTCTTTAATTGAAAATACTTCAATACATGATATAATCTTAAATTTTCAGAATATTTTCAAGTATTGAATCTATCACTTGATAATAAAAGAGAACGAGGAAGCTAATTCGATGAACGCAAATCCATCCATACAAAATGATGTTTATAAAGCTTATTTTTCTTCAGAAATTAAGACTAAAAAGTAAACCTTTCTACTTTATTTAAAAAGCCATTACAGAAATCTAAAATCAAACCAAACCAAACAAAAACGAGAAACAGACACATAAATGCAGAGAACACACCAACGTTCCCAGAGGACAGGTGGTTGGGGGATGGGTAAATGGGTGAAGGGGAGTGGGATATAGAGGCTTCCAGTTATGGAAAGAATAAGTCATGGGTGCCTGAATGACTCAATCAGTTAATGACTCTTGATTTTGGCTCAGATTATGATCTCACAGTTCACGAGTTCGAGCCTCGTAACCAGCTCTGCACTGACAGCACAGAGCCTGCTTGGGATTCTCTGTCTCCTTCTCTCTCTGCCCCTCCCCTGCTCATGTGTATTCTCTCCCTCTCTCTCAAAATAAATAAGTAGGGGCGCCTGGGTGGCTCAGTCGGTTAAGCATCCGACTTCAGCTCAGGTCACGATCTCGCGGTCCGTGAGTTCGAGCCCCGCGTGGGGCTCTGGGCTGATGGCTCAGAGCCTGGAACCTGCTTCCGATTCTGTGTCTCCCTCTCTCTCTGCCCCTCCCCCCGTTCATGCTCTGTCTCTCTCTGTCTCAAAGATGGATAGACATTAAGAAAAAAATAATAAAATAAATAAATAAATAAAAATAAATAAAAAAATAAATAAGTAAACTTAAAAACAATAAAGAATAAGTCCTGGGAATGAAACAGAGCATAGAGATTATAGTCAATGGTATTTTAATAGTGTTACATGGTGACAGTAGCTACACTAGCAGCAAGCAGACCATAGTGTATAAACTTGTTGAATCGCTGTGTTGTACACCTAAAACTAATGTAACATTGTGTGTCAACTATACTTCAAAAATTAATTAGTTAAGTTAGAAAACAAAAATCAAAAAAGTTAAAAAACAACTAAAGTTGGAGGTGCCCATATCAAATTATGATTGAAGTAGTTAATATTTGGAAGTTTATTAGTTGCTGCCTAAATGTGTTTTATTATCATTAACTTGTTAAACATGTAGAATAAACATCAGAGAACACTTTTTAAAAAAGCAATTACAAAAAACAAAAACAGAGCCATTACAGGAAATTGATAAATTTAACTGTTCTTTATAAAGGCCTCATTTAAAAAAATTAACAGATGTAATGAAATAAACCCAGATCACCAAGTAGAAACAAACCCACTAAGACCAAGAAATGTCTCATCAAATTCTGAATTCATGTTTTCTTCAGATACTGTCAGTTATCTCCAATATGTATGTTCCACTGCTTTCCAGAAAGTTATATGATAAATTAAAAAGATCGCAAACAACTAAATTCTAGTGTTTTTTGTTTGTTTGTTTTATGTGACATATTTCAAACACATGTCTTGAAGGTAATGAGCTTAAAGTAGGGTGGAAAAAAATTAGAACAATTCCCTAGAACCAACGTTTCTTATATTCCAACCCCAATTAAAAGTTAATGAGTCTTATTCTTAGGGAATTAGAGTTCAAATAGTGGGTTAAAAGTTCACAGAAGGAACAAAGTTCAGGGAAAAATTGGAAGGCAGTCAGAAGAAAAATGAAGAGGGGAAAGTGAAATAGAAAAGTCTAAAAGAAAAAGATATTCTGAAATATATTGCACACACTTAGAACTAGACTAAAAACTTTCAAAAAAAGGAAAACGAGTCATTCCCCATTGTCCTCCATGGCAAGTGCTATTGATAGAGGTTGCTTAGATGAATATCAAAAGCAATTATTTTTTTTCCAATGCCCTCTTCTGTTAACATGAGCAGTCACCTCCCTCTAATAACATTTTAGAAGTAATTATACCAGTTCATTCAATTGGGGATGAACTGACCATTGTTTTGTTTTTTTTGTTTGTTTGTTTGTTTTGGTTTCAGAGAAGACAGAATGAAAATAAAACTATAATTTCTAAGTATTTTTTGCATAGAAACATACATAGGAGTTAGAAAACGTAAATTAACAAACTACATTTTTAAATTTTAAAATTAAGTATCAGCACAACTCTCTGTTCTTTAACTAAAAATATTTTCATTGATTGTTCTACTGGGCTGAAGGTGCTGGTTCCTCATGTTGCTGTATCTTAGTGTTGGATCTTGACTACCTGAAGAGGTACGAGGGCAGTGCCATGAGTACTGAATTAAGCCTTGTGTTAGAGTTCATTGGTTTCAACTTGTGTACAGGCTGAGTCAAAGGAAATTAATTATATGTGAGGAACACCTCTAAATCACTGTGACTGATTTTAATAATAATTTAGATTTCATATATCTAGATCAGTGTTATCTTCTTAAAAGTTTTGGTTATATGTTTTTTCCAGTTATCTTGCTATTGTTCAAATATCCTAAGACCTTAAGGAATTGAGAGAACGTTAATGCCAAAAACTATAACACAACTGAATTGTGATCATAGGAATTATTTTTTTTTTCAGATAAAGATACTGCAACTCTGTTAGGTTAAAACCTGTATTTCTCCACCCCATAATGCTAAGGAGCACTGGGAACAAAACTCAGCTCTGTGACAGACAAGAGCAAGAGGAAAAATTGCTAAAGGAGATCAGAAGAGATTTATAAATGAAATTATAAACACTTCTTACAACCAATGATTGTAACTAAGTATACTTAAAATATCTACATTAATGAGTAACCTTGGGAAATCTGTATGTCTTTAAAAAATCATCATTGCTATTTTATAGTTATACCTATTCAAGTATCAACTTGGCAAAAATCATATATTTTTATTGTATCTGAAAATTAAATGTAACTTAAATCTTCATGAAGTAAAATAAAACAACCTAGTTAAAGTTTCCCAGTGTACACAGTGTACCATTTGTTTAAAATTCAGGTACTTTTTATTCAAGAACAAAATAATTTTTAAGCAGCATTATTAACCTGACTTTCATGGACAGTTTTCAATATTGTTCTTGCCCACTGTTAACCTGGGACCATTAAAAAAATAATAATGCAGTTTCCATATCATCCCTGACTTTCTTATCTCTTTGTTTTATAAAATAGTACTTACTGGAATTATATTCATGTACTTTAAGGAATGCCAGGTACTGAAATATCTATTTGCTTATTCTGACAGATTGGCTTACTGTCTTCAGATCTGCTGAGTGGAATACTGACCTGAAGTGAACTAAACTTTAACAGATAGAATAATGTGTTCTCAGAAAATGAAATAATTCTGTAGATTTCAAGAGGGCACTGCATATAATGAAAGACCTTAGGTGGTCCTAAAGCAATCAGTGTAAGTACTGTAGAGACCTTCATCTAGGTATCAAGTCGAACTTGATACTAAACTTTTTAAATTCAAATCTAGGAAGGTTTCAGCTCCAAGACACCAAATCATGAAGAAACAACCTGGACATCAGCAAGTCCAAAATAACCCACATGCTATCCAGAAATCAAAGAGTCACAGATTTTTAAGTCTTTATGATCAACAGATGTTATGAGAATGTTTTAATTATGTAGAATTTTCAGAACATCTCATTTTGGAAGTTTCACACATAAAACATGCAGACCACAGACACCAGGATAAAACTTGCATTAAATACTCAGTTCATTGTTGCAGATGTAAAATTTATTATTTATGAATGCAAAGTAATATTTGCCCACGCCCATAAGTTCTATGACTCTCTGTAAGCTATTTTCCATTGTAACAGAAATGGCTTCTTTTCCCTTTGTTCTTCAAATAAGCAGAAATCTGGTCTTTGCAAGACAGAAGAATTAAACACCTTACAGACATTAGGGAGGTGTCTCAAATTCATCCACTCCATATAAAAAGAGTTATTTACAGACATGGGTAAGTGTGGTCTACAGCCTTTTCCTTGTGATTTGGAGGGTGGCTGTTTCTTGCATTCACGTAAATTCCAGAGAAGGTTGGCCTCTATCTACCTCAGTCTTTGCTTGATGGAAGTGTCCACTACTTAGACACTTAGAAGGATCCAAATGTATAGGACCAATATTTACTTCTGATATGCTGAGAGGTGGGGAATTACAAAATTTGTCCCAGATAGAAGCAATCTGAGTTTTCCAGACACTTAAACTCAGTGTTAAAGTCTGTATAGGTAACTATCGTTAGCTGCCTAAATGCATTATCCCGTTAATAAGGTTAAGCACTTTGATTTTGTATTTTTGGCTATTCAAGTTTTAAACTTATTTGGTCAATAAAATGGCATTCAGATCCATTACAGGAATTATAATAATTATTTAATGTAACATCCTTCATAGTTAAGAATTAGATACTATGTTGAAGTACACTATATTGAAAAAAATATTTATTGTCATAACAAGTAACATATCCCAATAATTGTTAAATATTTTTCTAAGGATATATTTTTAAAAAGTTAAAATTTGGCATTTTGCAAATAATAAACTGGATAAGAGTCAAATGAAAAATATAGTATGAATTGTTTCAGAGAACTATTTCCCTGTTTACTTAATTATCTAAATATCTACAAATGTCTTTGGAGGTGTCAGTTTAACTAGATATCTACAGATTAAAATAAATATGTGTGTCACTTAAAAATAAAGAAGGAAGAAGTTAGTGTGCCTTATCTCTTATTCACCAATATATCTTGAATACCAACCTAAACATGATGATCATTACCATTAATCGACATCTCGACATGTGGACTGATTTCAGATTTTCAATTTTGCCAGATAAATTCATAAAATAACAAAAAAGGAAAGAGGAAGGCATGAATTTGCACTGAATAGATGAGAATTCTATTCAGCTAGTACATCCGTGGAAATTCACATTAATTCTGAGAGAAATCCATTTGTGACATATGTTGTCATGGGTTTTAAAACTTAAGTTTGAAGATGGAGTAAAGATTAGAAAAGACCTCATATTTTACCTTAAGTGACATGACATGTTTCCTAGTTCAAGGCTACTATTAATTTCCTTGCTCCTAATATACCCAGAAGGAAACTATAATCTAAAGGAATGTTTAAAAAACATTCTCATCTCCAATACAAATGCAGACAAGTAAACTGAATAATCAGTGTGAGGAAAGCTCATACTATCCACAAATATCACTGAAACTCCAGTTAATCAAGGCATCAAAGTAATTATAACATTTATACAGGTTTTATTGAAAATAAATCAGTTTACTGTATACTCAAATGTATTCATGACTTTCTCGTAGAGATTTTTTCTTGGTCTTCTGTAGTTTTTTTATAGAGTATCTCCTGCCCTCTTTAGTCCAGATTTTATAACTACATTTAGGAAAGAGATATAACTCTACAGCATTAATTCTGACTTCAGCTTCTCCTGTTGCTTGGTGAAAATAGGTCATTATTAGCCATTTCTGGCAGAAACAGTTGACAGGAAACAGGACAGGAAATGATATAATGACTCCAGAATTGTATATTTCCCCTATGCCCTGCTGTTTGGGGAATGACCTTACAGTTAACCAGGAAATTGGGAGGTGGTACTGAACCTCAAACACTCATACTATTGAACTCCTTTTTTGTCCCTTGTTACTCTTAAAGAAATAGATTAAAATTCTAGGACCAACAGAGGTAAAGATAAATTTAGCAAAATATCTGCCAAATTATATATATTTCTCGATTTTTGAGCAAACTATTCAAAGCACACTTTAGTCTCCAGTTAGCTAACACAGCATATACCAACACAGCAAACTTCTAAATGTTTCATATTTATGTATTTTAACTAGTTTTTCATGAAAATGAAACTTTGCTATTTATTATTAAATACATGGTTTTTTATTTACAGTTAAATCACTATGTTTTAAAACTGTTTTTATGTGTGTTTTCATATGCCACATAATGATAAATTACATTAATATGTGGTCCAGTCCTCTTTTTTTTTCCTCTAAGATAGACGATATCTCCTGGATGAAATATACCCAATAAAAATGACATGACTTAAGCTCACACAAACACATAGGCACAAGGACACAGCATAAAATGTAAACTCTTCCATTTAAAATTGTATGCAAATACAGTGTCAATAAATTCCGTTTATACTTTTTGTCTTGTTGCAAGTTACTTTATATCTTTAAAAACAGATCTCCAATTTACGACCTCACCCAAGAAAATTAATTGCTCCACAAACAAAAAGTGCAGAATCCATTACACAGGTCTGATGCTTACAATGTGATCTAAACCTTTTTTGTTACTCCAGTGTGGTATCAAGCCTGTTAATATTTTAAAACACTTAACTATTTTATTTACATTCCTTTAGTCATTAACTTCAACCTGTTTTAAATTTATGTCACTGGAGGATCAAGAATAACAAAGCTGTACAAATTTAACAATTAGGCTTACTATGTAATTGCTTAGAATAAACATACTGATTAGTCAAATCACTATTAAATTTTAATCAATGTGAGTGGGTGTTTCTATTTTTGATTGGGGATTCCACATGGATTTTCTAAGCAACTCCTTTTTGTACATGAAGTTGATGTTTTCTCTCTTCACATTATGTCTAATGGATTGTATCTCAATCTTACATAATGCACCATTAATGAAGAGTCAAAGACATTTTTCTTTAATATGAGCTTTTGTTTTATGATTTTAATGACATAATTTTCCTTTTCTAAATTTATTTTCTCTTGATTTTTAAACAAAGGTGTGTATAGATATTAAAATGTGACAGTCTGTCATAAAGACAGCTTCAAATTTTAGAATTTAATTTTATGCAAATATTTTGTGTTATTTTTAGATAAAAAGGACCTTTTTTAAAAGGAGCAATGCTAATTATTTGGAATATAAGCATTTATTTTTAAAAAAGAAAGTATGCTATGATTTTACCCACACAAAATATGAGAAGATAAGAGATAATATGTAACAACTCCTAAAATTTAAAAAGTGATTTTCTTCCAGAAATTTTGATTTCATTAAATAGGCATATGACTGTAGGGTTTTTTTTGTTTTTTTTTTTTGTTTTGTTTTTTTTTGGCGGGGGGGGGGTGGTGGTGGTTGAAAATCTTCCTATCAGAAACAACCAAATAGCATAAAATAGTATTTTCTGTGTTTAATATTCTGCAGACATCATTTCCATGGATTTCTTTAATGAATGCCTATGAATTCTTCAGGTATTTTTAGATGAATATCTCATTTCCTATATATTCTCTTATGCCATCGTTGTGAGAACATTATCTCTGAAGTGAAATGTTCAGAACCACTCAATCTCTTTTAGCATTCTCTTCTAATTCAATATATTCTACCAGGGGACAAGTAGAACGGCTTTTGGAGTAACATGCTCTATTATAATCAATTCTGTAAAACAACAAGTTTTTTTTTTCCCAGAAATGTATTTGGTTAATAACTTAAATAAAATAATAAATATACAAACATCACACTTATGAAAATAAATAAAATGTTTTTTTCTGAGTCACAGGAATCATACTTTCTAAATGCAATCTTTGTATTTTCCTTGTCTTTTATAACACTGACAGTTTTGAAAATGGCATTACTTTGAAACTTACTACTCAAATGACATTCTCCTGCTTTGTTGTTCAATGTATACTTTGTGTTCCACAATTTCCATTTAGTCTGTTTTTCTTAATTAAATCATTATTCTGCTTTTTGAAAAGTTACAACTTTGATATGTGACTATGTAAATCTTTAGATAACTAAATGTAGCTCCACTGTAATTTACCATTTCTAAGAAACATTTACAAGGGGACAATAGAAATCTCTCTCTCTCTTTCAATATAAGTATGACGAAGGTGTAAAACTGTATTACTTACTAAAGTTGAGGACAAGTTTAAATGTGCCATTTGCTTTTTGTTTGTATCATTAAATAGTTAATCCTAACAAGCATGGGGGGAGGAAAAGAAATTAACTAAAGTAAGGCCCTTGTGATACAATGACACTTGCTCTATGCTCTTACAGAGAAAAAACATGATGATAAAACAGCACAAAGTGGAGTGTTATGAATTTTATTAATGACTAGGAGACAGTGTGCAAAACATCAAAGGTCTGTGGAAAAGATTAATGACCCCGTGTGAGACTGTTTAATTACCTCCAGCTAATTAGATTCTTGACCAAATTTTTAATATCTGCATTCCTTCTACAGCCTAATTGAGATTCCACATTATTTATCAATCTTTCAAAAAGCCCTTAGTGGGCTGCTTTTTTAGTTTTTCCCTTTGCACTTTGACTCCATTTATGGTCAATTATTAAATAAATAGCAAAGTAACTATTCCCCACAAATTGTATATGCAGAACACTTTATGCCTGTTTATTTTGACTAGGAGACTATCATTGGCATCGTTTATACATAATGAAGCACTGCAACTAATAAACTGACTAACTCCACTGTAAACAACGTGGATAATATTTTTGTTATCTGTGCTGTCTGTGCTCAGAACTCCTCATGTGGTTTCTGTAAATTCGCCTTTGCGATAGTCAGTTAATCCTTATTTCAGTTTACCTTGGTCGGGGCCCAGAGACCATGGAATGTCATCATGCAAACTAGAGAGAACAATTCAATCAATTCTTCTTTTCCTTTTTCTTTTCTTTTCCTTTCTTTTCTTTGCTTTTCTTATTTCTTCTTCTTCTTGTTATTATTATTATTATTGGTAAATTTAAATTGCTTTGTTCAGAATGTCCTAACTGTACAAAAATTTGTATTAACAAATACCAAGAAGTTCTTTATGAAATCCTGGAAACCCAAATGCAGTTTGTTAGATATATATACAATACACTAGACATTGTGTATTCTATATATTTATATTACATACCATTTCTGAAGAAGAAACATTTCATATAGCATCACAGTGGAATAAAAGGCACTGCTATGGAAAACCTACAGACCATGGAGAAAACACCAATGACATGGATTGTCCTTTATACACATTGAACAAAACAGGAAGTCCAAACTGTGCAGAGACCTGTTATCTTTGTCTAGACAACTCCTTCTGAATGATACATAAAATCTTGGCTTTTAAATTCAAGTATTTTAAGTAGAATAAATTCATTAGGAAGATAGGTCAAATATTACCCTATCATTTACCTACAGAACCAATGAAAGGAAAATGAAAGCTACTGTAATTTAAACACGTTGATAATGTCAACCATGTCAACTTGTGAATCTAACAATGTGATGCTATTGAGGGATTCCATGTATATTTCATCTCTGATTATAAAACCTGGAAAACATATCTTTACAACGTATAGAAACCCTCTACCATTAATAATCATCATCTTCTGTATGTTTCTTAGTATTGTTCTTATGTTCAAGAGAAAAAGAAGTAATAAGAAAATAAGTTATCAATTTATCCCATGTTTATAAAGAGGACAGGGTAACTTTCACTAGTTATTTCACAGAAGTTGTAACTCTCCATCAAACATGCAAGGACAACCAGAAGAGTCATTCACCACTTCTTTTCCTCACCCTCAGTACTTGGTACAGTCCATTGTGCCCAATGTTCCATTTATTCATATGGTTGATCATCTTTAAAATGAGAAAAAAAAATTGACAAGATGATTTCTAAGGTCACCCCTAGTTCTAAGTCCTTTGATTCCAAAAGATTCTCACATCCCTACAACTCAGATACTTCCTTCCAGTGTCCTAGCAGGTTTCATGTCAATGGCTAGAGTAACAACTCCCCATAGTAACTTCAGGTTAGGCCTTATACTCCTGCCAAAGATTCACATTTAGGTTAGATCAATATAAGAAGTAATGAAGGGAGAACCAAATATCTCTGAAATTTTATGGAACTGAAAACAAAAATAGGGAACCTGTTATATCCCCTAGGGAGATAGTGTCCAATAACGGTGATGAAATTTGGGGAAATCCAAGGAGGATGGACTACGTGACCTAAATAGCAAGGGGCAGAGATAATCTCCCTGCGCACCTGCAGAGCTGTAAGATACGAGATCAGATGTAGACCAATGAGTGAACAGGCAGTAGGCCAAAAACTTAACATCAG
Source organism: Panthera leo (assembly GCF_018350215.1). Taxonomy (NCBI): domain Eukaryota; kingdom Metazoa; phylum Chordata; class Mammalia; order Carnivora; family Felidae; genus Panthera; species Panthera leo. Next base: position 136,458,821 of record NC_056686.1, read on the forward strand.
TTCAGTTAAGTCTCTGAATCCCAATACACTCTCACACTGAAATCATGAATACCTAAACTTCCTCACAGGACCTCCTTTTTTGGCAAAAGGCAAATGAGAAAAGGGAAGAAGGCTCTTGTATATGCTAATGTAAAAATGACTATGGGATAGGCAAAACTTAACTATATAAGTCATTTGCACAATCATAAAACTGAAATTTTCAGATTCCTTCTCAAGGAGATTGGCCACCCAGATTCAAAACATGGGAAGGTAAGCAAGAGATAAAGTAGAGGATGCACCAAATTAAGACTCAATTTCTTCTTTATAACTTTGATGAAGACTGAACCCAGCAGTCTCTGGTATTCAATTATGGCAGAGGGGAGAGGTATAATTGCACCATGCCTCAAGCAGCTCCCTTTATTGTTAACATACTGATCAAATGATCGAGTCAGGACCTTCTAGAACATTTTAGAACAATAGAGAAACCTCAGAACAGTCCCACATTCTTAGTTCTGGCCTTAGTTAACAGTATTCACTTAGTCTACACGTTCACTCATTTATCAACTGTTTTAAATAAGCATGTTGTAAGTGCCAACTATGTATATGATGGCATGTAATGACTAATCAACCATGGCTCCTGTGTTCCATGAGTTTACAACCTAGTATGTTCTTATGTAATATCTATACATTTAAACAGATCTGGAGTGAGTCTACAAACTACATCCAAAAGAAATGCAGAGAGATAGTAAAAGTGAGAGCTCACTTTCTTTTCCTGGAAGCCCCAGGAAGTCTTACTCATGTTTTTGACACTGGATTTACATTCAATTGCACTTACCATTGAGATTCTCCTATTTTTTTAAATCAAAGAAAAAAGGCATTTGGCCAGCAACAAAGTTCAGATAATTTTAACATGACAGCGAGGATAAAAGCCCCCTTCCTCAATCCTACATCCTTGTGGAAAAAAGCCTGTGGAGGACTTCATGATTAAACCAGATCATCTAAGTCAACTTCCAGATCATTATGGGACTCCATGTTATAGCATCTTCCTAGGTTTTCCTTTCAGAGTGTCACCTCCCAAGAGGTAGACCACTTCAAGTGACATTTTCATACATAGTTGTAATTCTGCCATTTGTGCTTATTTATTGGGCAGCAATTATTTAAGCACTCTAAATTTCTCCATATAATTGTTATAATTCTAAGTTCTTATAATTATGTTCTCACAACCTGAATGGCTAATCTGGGAATCATTTCTCACCATTAGCTTTCTAGCTGCCATGCTTTTGCTCCATACCAATCCTCTCAATAGTTTATTGGAAATACCAATAGATTTTTGGTGAGAATTAGATTGAAACTCATAGCAAGAAGATTTATTTTCTACCATCTAGTGCATATTATGAGAGGTAAAGTTATCAATAAAATCATCTAAATAAGAAATTTCAGGGAAACAAGGACTCTTACACACTGTTGCTACAAATATTGTATTGAGTAATTACTTCATATATAACAAGAACTTGAAAATTTCCATGTCCTTTGGTCCAATATTTCCCATTGATAAAATTCAATAAGAAGAAAAAGTAGGAAAAGAAGAGTAGGAAAAGAAGAAGAAAGAGGAGGGGAAGGAGAGAGGAGAGGGGGAGGAGGAAGAAAAGGAGCGGAGGAGGAGGGGGAGAGGGACAGGTTAGAGGAAGAAGAAAAAGAGGTACTTCAACTGATAACCAAAATTATGAAAATGTTGATTTCTAAATAGTGCAATGGACTATTATGAGTTAAAGAAAATTTCATGAAAATATTACATAATGATAAGAAATTACTCTAGTTATCATGGTAAGTAAAAAGAAAAGCATACAATCTTATAAGTAACTATGATTCTATACGTTAAAAATACAAATAGAATAGGGGCTCCCAACTGGCTCCGTTCATGAAGCATGTGACTCTTGATCTCAGGGCTGTGAGTTCAAACCCCGTGATGAGTATAGAGATCACATAAAAATAAAATCTTTAAAAAATACAAAAAGAATATGCTTATCTACCAGTCTATATATTTTGTTTGTTTTTAAGGGAGAAAAAAAAGGTTTCAAAGTGCATGTATAAAACAGATCCACTTCTTTAAAAATACTCAAATACAACTTATGATATACTTTTAATCCATGAAAAAATCTGTAAAACTATACAAGCTATTAGTTATGGAAATTAAATATTTAGAAATATTTATTTTTTTCAACATAAGTTTTTATTATGTTTTAACTCTTTATAATAAATATGTATTTATATCCAAAAACATATTTATGGATAGAAACATTAAGCTAGGAAAGATAGAACATTAAGATGTTAGGAGGATTTTATCTTTCATGTGTCCAACAAAACCATATTTTATTTTATAATTATAAAAACAATAAAATAGGGGCGCCTTGGTGGCTCAGTCGGTTAAGCGTCCGACTTCGGCTCAGGTCATGATCTCACAGTCTGTGGGTTCGAGCCCCGCATCGGCTCTGTGCTGACAGCTCAGAGCCTGGAGCCTGCTTCCGATTCTGTGTCTCCCTCTCTCTCTGCCCCTCCCCTGCTCACGCTCTGTCTCTCTCTGTCACAAAAATAAATAAAAACTTTAAAAAAAAACAATAAAATAAATTTTAATTGGGATGAAACTATCCAAATAAACATGTCAAATGGATTTATGAATTAAAATCTACCTTCAGATAAAATGAAAAAAACCTTTTAAGTAACGAAGTACATATTCGTTAACACTAAATGTATAATACTAATATAAAATACAGATTTTTTCCCCCTGAAACTGTTATATATAACTTTTAAAGACTTCATACCAGTAAGTTTGCACTACTAAAACATTAGTCAATCAAATTGGGAAAGATGTGCTTATGAATATATATAGAGCAGTCAGACAAGTTTAGATCTTTTTCAAGACTTGCTGGAAGTGACTAACATTGAATGTAAATTACTCCTAATATATGAAGTGTTCTATTAATTTTAAATTGCTCTAGATCATGCCTGTTCAATTTATCAATTTTCCTATACTTTCCCTTAAATATATATAAAACACTAAAATGCACCCTTGCAACAAAGCAGTATACTGTGTTTAGATCACTAATGTTGTTGACTTTACTATTTAAAAGACTCAGAAGGAAGATAACATGTGTGCATGGGAGTGTGTAATATGCCAGGTTTACATTGGTTGTTACATTCCATGGAACAAATCTTTAATTCTATAAACAGAAAGAGCACAAAACCTTAATCAATAAACTTGATCAAATTCATGTCAGTTATTTTATACTATTTGTTCTCCAGTTTGGATAATTGCTGCTACCTGTAGCCTAAACCATTAACCTCTCAACCTTAGTAAATTGAGATTTCCTAGCAAAAAACCACACTACCAAAAGGAAGCCACAATTCCAACAGGAGAGAGAGAGAGAGAGCAGTTTGTTAATCAAGAGTCTGTACCACACTGCATTTGAGAGTTCATGAAAAATTGTGTTGGCGTTTTGTATTTTCTTTCAAAAACAGCTTCTTATAAGCTCCTAAATGGGCTCTCCTTATCCCCAGCCATGAAAAACAGCAGCATTTCCAACTTTTCACCTTTCAACCAATGTGTCCCTGAAGTATTCACAGTACTAATGAAAGAGATTCTTGACAATGTCACTATGGACCACCCCAGAAGTGGAGTCCTGCCAATGTAAACCATTATTACAGTACTGACCGCTCATCTCTTGCTGTGAGGTCATTCAGAAACTTCCCCTGCTTCCCTATTGCTCACACTGTCTCTGAAGAGTGACATCCTCCCTTGAACCACAGACATTGAGGCGAGCCCCCTGCTACTGATTCCCATCCAGATCACTATGGACAACATCCACACTTTGATGCTACTGAATGGACTTTCTTTCTTTCGGGGGAGAATCAAAGAACATTCAAAGAAAAACAAGTTGGTAATCACAAAGAAATGCCCACAAACTGATGCAGCCTTTGCTTTGGAATTTTCCTCACATCCCGAGCCTGTAACAAGCAATGAAGCTTCTTGAGCATAATTATTTAATAATAAAAGCACCAAATAATATAAGAGCTATGTTTTTGCCAGAATCACATTTAACTTCTGGGAATGAAAATGATTTGGATACAAATTTAGTCTACAGTGACTGACACGGGAGGATTTAAATAATATGGATTATGGGAATGAGGACTATTAGTCTCTATTAAATAACTGTGACCTGTCACACACAATTTGTGTGAAATGCACAGCAAGTTTAGGTTGCTATATTTTGAGAAATTGCAATGCAAAGAAAGGGAACATGGATAAGACTTCAATATTGCTAAGAAACAATTCATCTAATCATTGTTGTCCAAACAACTACCAAGTATCAGACCTGTTCATGTAAGTGTCCAGACCACACCAGGTTGCCCTTATGGAGTCAGAGAAAAATGTACCCTTAGTCTTTAGTGAAAGTGCCTTCCTTTTCTGCCTTATTGGAGAACTTAGTCCCTCATACTCCCATCTTACAGCTTTGCTTTTTAATTTCCTGTCCTTATTAATCAATAGTTAAGGATGAAGGGCTGTCCACTTCACTCATCTGCTAAGAGATGAACTCAATTTGGGCTCAGCAGTTCCTTTCATTCCATCTATAGAGGATAACTATTATGGCTTTGGATGGAATGATTCACAAGAGAGTATATCATCAGGAGAATAAAAATATTTTGTCCTTGCTCTCATGGAAATAATCACTACATAGAAAAAATGCAAACTATAATGAGATATATAAAATGCAATGGGAAGAATATTGATACAAATTGCAAATAATTATTTCTGTCTATAATTGGAGAGGAATTCACAGGGAGCTGATGCATAAAAAAGGTTTTAATAGATAAACAGTTTTCTTTCTTTCTTTCTTTCTTTCTTTCTTTCTTTCTTTCGTTCTTTCTTTTTTTTAAGTAGGAGTTTTCCAATGGAGGAAGTAGAAAGACTATTTCAGTGTGGAAGGATGGACAAGAGTGCATGCTAATGTACAAAAAACATGCAGAGAAAAAAGCCCAGCAGGACTTGGATGCAGTGATGTGCTGGTAAATGTTTAACAATCAGCTCTTTGGAAACAAACAAACAAACAAAAATCATGACATCAGTGAGTACAGAGTTGGGAAGACACACGCCATTTGCTCCTGTGAACCAGTTAAGTGCCAGCTCCAGCACATCATTTGAGCGGGGCAATATGGTAGGTCCCCAATCTTCTTATTTAAAGGATACAAACATAAATGAACATTTATGAAACCACTTAATTTCACCAAGTAGTAATTCTAAATTTTTAGTTTTTTGTTTTGTTTTGTTTTGGTTTTTTGTTGTTTTTTTTTTTTTGTTTTTTTTTTGTGCAGTTGGTTGTTTCCCCTAAGCATCAAAGTGTGTTTTGTCACTTACCTTTTACAACTGTGCTAGTCTTTAAAAAAATATTTCTACTTTGCTCTGGGCTGAATAAAAGATAATCAAGCTTCCTAAAAGTATTATGGTAATTAAGAGTCACTAGGACCCTCATTTGAGGTCAAAAACATTACAACCCATGACTGAAGGCCAGAAGTTTCTGACAGCTGTTCGCAAGGCCAAGGTCTTATTTGCAGATTCAGGACTATGATCTGAATGGTAAAGGTGTCCTGAATACCAATTCCCTGATGAGTAGACTTCCAATGTATGGATAGAAATATCATAAACGAATAGATTATTTTTCGGAGTTAAGCTCCAAAATATTGGTTAGCTTTTTCATGTTCAAAAGAAGCAAAAGCAACAACAAGTCTGCCATTATTTTATTAATAGAAATAAAAAGCTACTGAAAAATGATGACTTATTTAAGTAAATTGCTCATCTCATTACTGCAGGAGCCCCAAGCAAAATCTTTATAGTGTCTAGCAGGTCACAGAAGTGAATACAATAGGGCCAACTGAAATACAGCAGAAATAAGGCAGAGTATCAGGGACTGTGATGGATTGCAGGAGGAGTGCTCCCACTCACACACTGTTGCCTGGAATACAGGCCCCTTTAAGAAAAACTAGGATTTCATTTAAAATTTTCTGATTCGTAAAGGTTGGCAAGTATTTCATATTTTAAACACATTGTGTGGGCCAAACAAAACATGTCAGTGGGCAGGATTTTGCCTGTTAGCCACCAACTCGAGACCTTTGCTTTCATTCATTCTAAACAGTGCAATGTGGTTTGTATTATGTGGTATTGGCAGGCAGGTAGTATGTGGGGCTAACATGCCTGGATTTATTTTACTTATTAATTACTTTATATCCTGCCTTGTTCCCAGATGTATTTGAGATAGCTATTTAAAAATTGTACAATAATATGATAGACTAATTGAGGTGAAGGGAGAAAGGACTAAAATATAAGAAGAGTCCTAAGGAGAAGTAACATAAAAAAAACAAAGGACATAAAGTGTAATAAAATTATTTAAGATGAGATAACAATGCTTCACTGAGCTTCACAGCAGCCAAAGCAAAGAGAAGGAGGAAAAAGAAAAGTCCCTGCACTTATTTACATCATGTGTGAAGTAAAATACGCTAGATAATCAAGAGAAATGTAGCTTTACAAAAGACTGAGGTCAGAGAAAAATTTCTGCCAGGAGTCTTTATATTTTCCAGAACTGGAAGAAATTTTCTCCACACACAAATCCTCTGGTCACCTCCTCTCCAATAACTGATGGCCGTGAAATCACAGCCCATGTTTAAAGCACAGCATTAACACTAACAATAATGTGTAAGAGGGGTCTTTGTCAAGGAGTACTACCTCTTCCTTCCTGCCCATACAGATTTACAAACAGAGGAAACTATCCCTGCCCCTACCAAAGGATTCACCCACCCTTAGTGTCAGTAAACGTTGTGGCCAACTTTAGTTAAAGCCAGGACAGTTCCAAAAATTAAATTCCATTTAACATTTGTTGAACACCTACAATATGTCAAATATGGTGCTAAGCTCTTGGTAATTTACAAAGGTAAGTAAAAAGGGAAAAAAAAGTTACCTGGTCTTAATAAACTTCCCTTCTAGAAAAGGAAACAAACAGGTTTTGAAACAAGTAAAGATAGTGTGCTAAGTCACATTAAAAAAAAAAAAAAAAATATATATATATATATATATATATATATATATATATATATATATATAAATCCCAGATGTAACAGACAGAAGCATAATTATTTCTCTCTTGGAGGTATGAGAAAAGCTTCCAAGATTATTTTCAATGATGATAAGAAGTTTGAAGGTGTCTTTGAGAAGGGTAAGAGATCTCTAGAAATGCAAAAATAGCCCAGAAAGACTTTCTACCAGTCTCTCTCAGAGATGATTACACCATTAGTAGCATCTCATTCTCAATTGTATCCACATCACTACATTTAACAATACATTCTGGTCCCTCCCCTGCATTATTTTGATTGCCTCCACATGACTCATCCCTACCACCCCATATTTAAAAATTCTATTCATTCCCACAAAAACACTAATTTGAAAAGGTATTTGCATCCCTATGTTTATTATAGCATTATTTACAATAGCCAAGTTCTGGAAGCAGCCCAAGTGTTTGTCCATAGATGAATGGATAAAGAAGACATATATATATATATATATATATATATATATATATATATATATATATATATATATATATATGACAGAATATTATTCAGCCATAAAAAAGAATGAAATCTTGCCATTTGCAACAACATGGATGGATCTAGAGAGTATAATGCTAGGAAAATAAGTCAGAGAAAGATAAATACCATATTACTTCACTCATATGTGAAATTTAATTTAACAGATGAACAAAGAAAAAAAAGAGACAGACCGAAAAAAACCAGACTCTGAAGTATAAAGAAAAAAACAGATGGTTACCAAAGGGAGGTGGCTGGGGGATGGGTGAAATAAGTAGAAGGGATTCAGAGTACACTTATCGTGATGAATACTCGATGATATGAATAGAATCACTATATTGTATACCTGAAACTAATATAACACTGTATGTTAACTATACCAGAATTAAATTTTTTTTAAAAATTGTATTCATTTCAACAAGTTGTTATCCCTCTGGCATACATATTGTTCCAAGAAAATTAGTACTTTCTATGCTGGCTTCCATACCCTATCCCTATGGCTTCAAGTTACATGGTGTATGTAGGAGTGATACTCACTCTAATACCTTGGAAACCTGGTCCAGCTGTAACTATCAATTCACTAGGGGTCAGATTTTTTGGTCAGATTTCCTAGCTGTTTTGGTCAGGTTCACTGAGTCTCTTTTGTTCTCTTCTTATATATTTATAGTTTGGGGCGTTTTTTTCCCCCTTACTATGTCTTCCCTTCTTTATGGCCAAACAAACTCTGTTATACTCCCTTTAAAAGCCAATAACATCAGGAAAATCTAATTACTTCTTTGCAAATCCTTCTATTTTCCCAGTAGAAAAATGGATTGATCTTACTCCTCTTTGGGAAACACTGCATCAGTTTTTCATGAGACTTATAGTTTAACCAAGCAACTATTATTTTCCAAAATAGTATTCTATGTATTACTTTAATGAACCCAGTATTGCCATACTTACCTCTGTAGTATAAACTCTGCTTATGGAAGAAAATACTCTTAGACAAGAAGAAAATATATTTTAATATAGCACTCAACTGCATTGTAACTCCACATCCTAAGAGAAGGAAAATAGATGTAGCAGAAGAGTATTAGAGATACCTCTGTGATATTTACATATATAAGATTTGCTGTATATACATATTGAAATCCATAGAGAAAAAGAATCAGAAGAGCAAACAAGTAATAGTAGACCAGATAGGCAAATAAATTCAAAGTCTCAGGCAGGAATATAACATAAATTTTGAAAAGAAAATTAAAAGTATGATCATAGAGGCACAAGTTCAATTCTATAACCTCTTTTTGAAGAACCAAGGAGGGTTGCATTCTAAATGTTAGTTTTGAGATCTGCTCTGAATAAGAGGTGCAAGATGTCACAGGTATTTTTTTTAATTAATGTTTATTTATTTTTTAAGGAGAGAGAGACAGAGTGGGAGTGGGAGTGGGGCAGAGAGAGAGGGAGACATAGAATCTGAAGCGGGCTCCAGGCTCTGAGGTTTTAGCACAGAGCCCGACGCCAGGGCTCAAACTTACAAGCTGTGAGATCATGAACTGAGCCTAAGTCAGATGCTTAACTGACTGAGCCACCCAGGCGCCCCTCACAGGTATTTTTAGACCTGAAGAGGCAGAACCTTGAGGAGCTGATATATTTCAATTTTTGTCAGGATCAAGGATCTAAACTTAACAGCAGTATCTTTCCTTAAAAGCAAAACTTAGAGAAGCACCATGCTCTAGTGAATAATACATATTTAAGTTACCAGTTTTTGTATCTCTTGATTTGGATTTGGGTTCCTTATGCATTTTCGCTAGCTATCCATTAGAGTAGTGTATGTTTTTTCCATGGAAAAAAAAAGTGTCCAAAGAGGAAGTAAGTTTCTGAAGAGGATGAAGTTTGTAAGAAACATCAGGGAAGGCAATAGGTAATTTCTTCTTCCTCAAAGAAAGGGATCAGGAGAGGGAGATTCAAGGAGTTAGGAACTGCAGGAGAGTCTAAGATGCTTATGTATAGAGGAAGAAGATTCCTCATGAAATATTAGATACTAAAACAGAATTATAAAGAATTCAAGCAACAGTAAAAGAGTCCAGTACCCTTCCATAGTTATTTTACTTTTACTAAGAATTCATTCTTACTCTTATAACAAAATCATGTATTTCTGTCAAGGTCAGTGCCAGCCATTTCATATAGAGTAAGAGCCCAAGGGGAGCTACAATCTTTGAGATAACAAACACCATGGTTATGAACAGATTAGCCTCAGATCCTAGACTTGCACCCTTTTGGTAAGGAAGTAGGCACCTCAGCACTGTTGTTCCAACAACTTCGAAAAGAGCTGAGGCATAGAAAAATTTGCTGAGTCAGAGTTAGGAGAGACATGTAGGAGGGTTTTATTGATCTGGGACTTAGCATATTTTTTTTTAATTGGTTAAAAATAAACCCATTAATTTAGGTCTCTAAGAACATCTTGGGTCTTAATAATAGATTTGGCAAAGCTGCAGTGAGAGAAACAAAAAGAAATAAACTTAGTTTTCCTTTTAACATACAATTATTGTCCTATTAAATGTAAATTTAATCCCTATTTGAGACATGCAATTTAAATTGTGACCAAAAATATTATAGGCATGCTACTTCTAATTACATCAGGTGGCCTTATTTTAATGAAGGCAGAATTTGGAGGCGGGACCAATTGTAGTAACAAGCGGATGACTGACTTGTTTTTCACAGTCAACGTATCATTAGCATTTGAACCCCAGAAAGAGAGTAATTATTTTTTTAAATAAACTTTTAAAATTAAAGACTAGGTATACATAACATAGTCCACCCCTGAATTGCTTTTTTTTTTCTTTCCTTTTTAAGTGCTATTTAAAATAGACATAGACTAAACAAATTAAAATGTGCAAAAACACACCTGGTCCTTATCTGACCAACAGCTAAACCTTGGTATAAGAACCACATAAACGTATCAGCTGCTTCCTTTGCTTACTTAGCATTGTCTTCTGCGTTTATTTTTTAAGAGTTGGGATATGCATGGTAACCACTTAAACATTTAAGGTTTTATTCAGCTTTATGGAATAAAATATAAATTGTTTACTGACTCGGGGTATGGAAAGGAGAACTAAATTCTCTTACTTTTAATATTTCTCTTTGATATCTGCCCTTCTGGACAGAAATTCAAGCAACAGTTCCCAGAAAACATATGGGGAAGCCCACTGGAAACATGGTAAGTTAAATTAATAATGGTAGATGCCGGCACGTCTGGATGTTGTTTATGCTGAAGAGTTCTGCATTCTTTATGTTTTGAAATTATTCTGTTGTAACAATTTTCAGATTCGTTTAGTTTGGCAATGTATTCTCCTCTCCAAAGGTGTCTGCATTTATTTGACTACAGAAAATATTTACTTTAGTAAAGGGCAGCTTAACCTTTGTTTAAATTTGAGGTGAGTTAAAGGTCACTGTAATTATTTGCTGTATTATTTGTGTCAGATTTGAATTACTATGAATACAGCACATGCATTGCCCTTTATTATAAAATAAGCAAAAAGAAACTCAACTTCTGCATACAGCCAGCATATTTTATGGAACCAATCAGTGTTGCAGAACATTTTCAAGGTTCTCTCTTGGACTGTGATTGACTGAAAGTGCTTGAGGTTAAGGTCCTTTCCCAGAGGGAGGGAAAGAGGCGATTTAACATGGCAGCTCACTCTCTCCCCCCACCCCAAGCTATGTTTTTGATGGCTAGCAGCCAGCATATGGACAGAGTGGGGTTCAAGGCTATTAGTGAAACACTGCAAGCAGTCACACTGGAAAAAGTATACAGACAGGGGACCAGAAGGGTGGAATTGCTGAGCAGAGGATGATTTCAGAACAGATACACTGGAATCCCTGCATTTTCAGTGAGGGAAAATTCAAAGTTAAAACATGAATATTGGAAGACAAGAAGTCAGTAGAAAACAAGGGGAATGTGATGGAAAAGTTTTGAACTCAGATAGGTTAGGGCATAAAAGTTGGTGAGCCTTCATTATTGGTCTTTACCCTTCAATTATAGAGAGAAAATGATGTAATACAACATGTTGACCCCACCTTTAAGCCCCCAACTCCACACACACACACAATCAACAAAAGATATTTATGTATGATTCTGGTGACAAAGAAATATCAAAGTTCAATTAGCAACTGAACTACACTAATAATATGGGGTTTGTTTACTTGAAAGAATGTCTGATAGAAGTAGTATATTCAATATAGTGAAAACAACAGGATTTATAATTATGAATTAGATGCTACAAGTAAAAAGTATACTTCTTTTGCTCATAGAGAGTTAATATTACTTCTCTTTTGTGTTATGTTTATTAAGAAGACTAACACATTTATAGTACATAGAAATTGCCTGGTAGACAGTAAGCGTAAAATGAAAATTAACTATATATTGTCACTGTCAGTCATTATTATTATAACTCAAATATTTAAGACAAAAATGCACATACGCAGCAAATGCAGGCTTTTGGCACAAGCTAAAGTGAAGGAAAAACTGAAGTCAACTGCAATCCTGTACAGCAAAGGAATTCAATGAATAAGAAATGGTGAAGTCGTATTCAGAATACGGGCAGAACATACCTACCTAATTAACAATATCATCACAAAAATGGGGAAAATACAGTCAAGGCAGGAAGCAAAAATTCCAAATATCATTCAAAAGCATTTGTAATGTTGGTAATAGTGATAATGATTAGACTCCAACAAATCCTAGCCAGGAATGCATTTAAGTTCCAGGATAGATACTCTGTACTCAGTTACAGCAAAACTTTCTCCTTTGCAGATTCTTCATTTACCACACCCTATCACAATAAATAAATTCTCCAAAGCTAAATTAACTGTCATTAATAGTTCATATAATTTTTAAAGCAACTTTTTGAGTTTGCTTGTTGTTTGTTTACAGATAACTCAATGATTTTTAGTATATTTACAGACCAATGCAGTCATTCCCTCAATCCAAACATTTGAATGGCTTTATGGAGATACAGGCTACCTACTATATACTTCACCAACTTAAATTTTACAATCCAGTGATTTTTGGTGGCCACGGAAAGAATTGGGCAACTATCCCCACAATCTAATTTTAGAATATTTTTATCATCTCAAAAAGAAACCCTGAACCCATTAGCAGTTACTCCCCATATCTCCCAAATTCCATTTCCCCTACTCCTAGGCAACTATTAAAAAAACATTCTGTCACCATGTATTTGATAATTATGGGCATTTCATATATATAGAAGCATAAAATGTGTTGTTGTTTTGGGACTGGCATATTTCATTTAGTATGTTTTCACAGTTCATTCATGTTGTAGCATTTTGTCAGTACTTCACTCCTTTCTACTGCCAAGTGATATTCCATTGTATTAATATATCACATTTATGCATCCATCAGTTCAGGAACATTTGGACTGTTTCCACCTTGGGCTATTAAGAATGCTACTGCAAAGGGGCGCCTGGGTGGCTCAGTCAGTTAAATGTCCGACTTTTGATTTTGGCCGGGGTCATGATCTCATGGTCAGTGAATTTAAGCCCCGCACTGGGCTTTCTGCTGTTGGTGTGGAGCCTGCTTCGTATCCTCTGTCCCCCTCTCTCTGCCCCTCCTCCACTGTGTTCTCACTCTCAAAAATAAGCATTTAGAAAAAAAGGAATACTACTGCAATAAACTTAATTTAATAATAAACTTAATTTAATAAGTTTCTCCTAATAAACTTAATTTAAAAATGTGTAAAAAAGGGTACAGCTGCAATGAACATTCAAGTGGAAAATTGTTTGTGAACATGTATTTTCACTTTCTTACATAGATACCTAGGAATGAAATGGCTGAGTCATAAGGCGACTTTATGTTTCATGTTTCAAGAAAATGCCAAATTGTTTTCCACAGCATTTATACCATCTTATATTCCTATGAGCAGTATATGTATGAGGTTTCCATTTCTCCTTGTCAATATTTATTTGTTTGTTTTTTAAGTCCTTTTTTGTAACAGCCTTTCTACAGAGTGTGAAGTGGTATCTCATTGTGATTTTGATTTGCATTTCTTAAAAAAAAATTTTTAATGTTTATTTATTTTTGAGAGAGACAGAGAGAGAGCAAGAGAGAGCATGCGTGCAAGTGGGGGAGAGGCAGAGAGGGAGACAGAGAATCCAAACCAGGCTCCAGACTCTGAACTTTCAGCACAGAGCCTGACATGGGGCTCGAACCCACAAACCACGAGATCATGACCTGAGCTGAAGTTCAGTGCCCAACTGACTGAGCCACCCAGGCACTACCTTGATTTGACTAATGATGTTGAACAACTTTTCAAAACATGTTTTTTTAATGTTTATTTATTTTTAAAAGAGAGAGACAGAGCATGAGTGGGGGGGGGGGGGGGGGGGGGATACACAGAATCTGAAGCAGGCTCCAGGCTCTGAGTTGTCAGCACAGAGCCCCAAGCAGGGCTTCAACTCACAAACTGTGAGTTCATGACCTGAGCTGAAGTTGGACGCTGAACTGACTGAGCCAGTCAGGTGCCCTGGGCACCATCAGATGCCCTGATGTTGAGCAATTTTTTATGTGCTTATTGCCATTTGTATATTTTCAATGGAGAAATGTATATTCAAATCTTCTGCCCATTTTTAAACTGCATTGTCTTTTTTACTATTCACTTATCAGATATATAATTTTCAAACCTTTCCTCTCATTCTTGGGTTGGCCTTTCACTTTCTCTTAATGTCTGCTGATGTACAAAGGTTGTTCATTCTGAAGAAACCCAAGCGATCTACTTTTTCTTATATTGCTTGTGCTTTGGGTTATAAAGAAACCATTGCCTAATCCAAGGTCATGGAAACTTTTACCTATGTTTCCTTCTAGGAGTTATACTCTTTGTTCTTTCTTTTAGATCTATCATCCATGTTGGGTTAGTTTTTGTATGGCATGAGCAAGAGTGTCCAACTTCATTCCTTTGCACCATTGAGAGCCAGTACTATTTATTGAAAATATTACCCCCCCCACACACACATCGAATTGTTTTGGCATCTTTGTTAAAAATTAATTGGCTATAAATGTAACAGTTTATTTCTGCACATTCAATTTGTTCCATTGTTCTATTCTTCGTCACTACCAAATCGTTTTGATAAATACAGTTTGTCCTAATTTGGAAATTAAGAAATACGAAAACCCTATTGTGTCTTTATCTGAAGATTATTTGGACTATGCTGAGTATATTGCATTTCCATGTGAATTTTAAAAACAGATTATCAATTTGTGCAAAAGAGAGAGAGAGGGAGAGAATGTGCAAGCTGGGATATTGTTAAGGGTTTTAATGAATCTTTAGATCAGTTTAGGGTATGTTGCCATTTTATCAATATTGCCTCTTCCGACACATCAATGTGGGATGTTTTAATTTATTAATTTCCTTTTTTAATTGCAGTTTTTAAAGTATAAGTGTTACATTTCTTTTTTTTTTATTTTGCCGAATATAAGGTTGTAACTATTGCTTTCTTTTTTTTTTTGATGCTATTACAAAATGAAATTGTTTTCTTAATTTTATCTTTGAATTGTACATTGCTAGTGTATACAACTAAGCTTTGTACATTGATTTTATACTATAAAGCTGGTTAAACATGTTTATTAATTTTAATAGATTTTTAGCACATTCCTCAGGATTTTCTATCTATAAGATCAGGTCATATGCAAACATAATTTTACTTGTTCCTTTCCAATATAAATACTTTTTTATTTCAGCTTACTGCCTAATTGACTTGACTATAACCACTAGGACATTACTGAATAAAAGTGCTTAAGAGGGGACATACTTGTTTGTTCCTTATTTTGGAGGCAAGTAATTTAGTATTTCATTATTAATTATGATGGTAGCTGTGGGTTATTTGTAGATGTCCTTAACCAGGATGAGAAAGTTTCCTTCTTTTCCAAGTTGGTTCAGTGTTTTTCACCATCAAATAGTGTTAGGTTTTGTCCTTATACTGTTGATAAATTGTATTATATTGAATGATTTTCATGATTATCCAATATCTTGCATTCCTGGGATTAATCCCATTTGATCATGATATATAATCCTTTCTATGTAATGTTTAGTCCTAATATTATTCTGTGTGTTGCTAGATTTGATTTGCTAATATTTTGTTGAGGAATTTTAGTGTCTACAATTATAAAAGATATTGTTCTGTAAGGTTTTTGGCATGTCTTTGGTTTTGATATCATGGTAATAACAGCTTCATAGAATGAGTTGGGATATGTCCCCCCTTTCTATTTTTGGAAGAGTTTGTAAAGAAATATTATTAATAGTTCCATACTTGTTTGGTAGAATTTACCACTAAAGAAATATCAAACTGTGCTTTTCATTGTTTAAAGTTTTTTTTTTTTTTTGTAATTACTAATTCAATCTCTACTTATTATAAATCTATTCTTATTTTATTTCTTCTTACGTCTATTTCAGTAGTTTCTGCCTTTGGATAAGCTTGTCTTTTTTATTTATCACTAGTGATGTCTCCTCTTTCATTCCAGATTTTAGTAATTTGAGTCTTCTCTCTTCTTTCTCCTCTCCCCCTACTTTGCCCTCCTCTTACCCCTTCTTATTTCCTTATTTCTTGTCTATCTAAAGATTTGCCAGTTTTGAGGAACTTTTAAAAATTTCAGATTTCTTTTTTTCTATATTTTTATTCTTTATTAGTTATATTATCTAATCTAGTCTTTATTACTTCCTTTTGTATCATCTAGGTTTTGCTTTCTCTTTATTACCCCATTTATTTAAATGAAACATTAGATTATTGAGTTCTTTCATTATCATTTTTATAATTTTTAACAGACATTTAAAGCTATAAATTCCCCTCTAAGCAATGCCTAAGCTCCATCATAGAAGGTTTTATACAGTGTGTCTTTTCTGCTCACTTCCAAGTATTTTTTAACTCCACTTGTGATTTATTCCTTGACTCATTGGTTACTTAAGAGTAATATAATGTTTAATTTCCATGTATATGTGAATATCCCAAATTTTGTCTATTATTGAATTCTATTTCATTTCATTATGGTCAGAGAACATACTCTGCATAATTTCAATCCTTTTAAATGCACTGAGGCTTGTTTTATAGCCTAACATATGTTCTATCCTAGAGAAGATATGCCCTTAAGAAGAAAGTGTATTCTGCTGTTTTTTTGGAAGGAGTATTCTATAAGATGTCCATTAGGTGTGGGTGCATTATAATGGGTTCTATTCTTTTATTTCCCCTTTTATCTTCTGCCTACTTGTTCTATCCATTATTGTATGTGTAGTATTGAAGTATTAAACTATTATTGTTGCATTGTCTTTTTCTCACTTCAATTCTGTCAGTTTTTGCTTCATTTATATTAGGGCTCTCTTGTTAAGTGTACATATTTATATTATAAATATTATATCTCCATGATGGAGTGACAATATTTTTATCATAAAATGTTTCTCATTACCTCTAGGAACAATTTTTTAAGTCTGTTTTTCTGATATTAGTATAGCCATTCCAACTTTCTTATGGCTACTACCGAGTGATATATTTTTCCCATCCTCTTACTTTCAATCTCTTTGTATCTTTAAATATAAAATTAGGAGGTTGTCTGATGTAGATCACTAGAGTTGGATCTTTTTTCTCTTTTTAAATGCAGGCCACAATATTTTCATTTTGATAAGATTGTTTAATACATTCACTTAATGTTATAGATATTTGAATTTATGTCTTCAAATTAACATTTTTTTTCAGTATGCTTCATTTTTGTTGTTGCTATTGGTCCCCTTTTCCTCTCCTACTGCTTTTTTTTTTTTTTTTTTTTTTTTTTTGGTGTGGCGGGAGGTAGGTGGATATTTTCTAGTTTCCTATTTTATTTTCTTTTATAAGTTCTTAACTATGTTTTTTAATGTTATTTTCAGGAGCACTGGGTGGCTAAGTCACTTAAGCATCTGACTTCAACTCAGGTCATGATGTCACAGTCTGTGAGTTCAAGCCCTGCATCTGGCTCTGTGCTGACAGCTCAGAGCCTGGAGCCTGCTTTGGATTCTGTGTCTTCCTCTCTCTGCACCCACCCCCTGCTCTCTGTTTCTGTCTCTCTCAAAAGTAAACATTACTTTTTTTTTAGAAAAAGTCATTTTCTTCATGGTTTTTTTAGGACTTACATTATACATCTTATCACAATCTACTTCATATTTATAGTAATCTAATTCCAGTAAGATACAGAAATGTTATTCTTATAAAATTCTATTCTCTCTTCAGGCCTTTGATGTTATTATTATACATATACATATGTTAACAAACCCAGCATTACATTAGTATAATTATTATTTTATATCATGTCTCTTAATGAAGCTTAGAGAAAAAGGGAGAGGAAGTATGTATTATAGTCTGTTATATTATTTACCATTTTTTTTATTTGTTCCTGTGGAGTCAATTCGCCGTCTGGTTTGATTTTCCTTATTCTAATACAGCTTTTCTCCTATTCACTTCCTTTGTATTTTTTTTGCCAAATATGTGTGTCTTAAATTTCTACGTTACAAGGCCAAATATACAGTTATATACACATTATTTTATATGATTGATTTTAAATCAAGTAGAAAAAGGATATATATGTTATATTATCTTTTTTAAATGCCTAATTATATTTAATAATCTCTTTGTTATTTTTGTGTGTGTATGTATGTGCATTCAAATGATTGCCTGGCATCACTTGTTTTCATCTTGAACTTCCTTTAGTCTTTTAGTCAGCTAGGAACAAAATCTCTCAGTTTTTGTTTTTTGGGAGTTTTTTAAATTTTATTTTCACTTCTCAAAGATAGTTTTGCTGGATACAAGATACTTGATTGACAAGTTTTTTGTATTTTTTTTTCAGTACTATAAATACATCAATCTTCTGGTTCCATCGTTTCTGATAAGAGGTTAAGGCTCAATTCTACCTGATGAGTTGTTTATCTCTGCCGATGTTCTCTCCCTGACTTTATTTTTCTACATTTTTACTATGATGTTCAGGGTTAAGCTCTCTCATGCTTCCACTATTTGGAGTTTGTTGAGATTCTTGAATGTATACATTAACAATTTCATCAAATGTGAGCAGTTATTAGTCAAATAAAAGTCAAATACTTTTCTTCATTTTTTTCATATTCTCCTCTCCTTTCACTATTTCCATAATGCATATGTTGATGCACTGAATGGTACCCACACTGTTCTGAGACTGTTCATTTTTTTCTTTTCTTTTCCTTTTTTTATGTTCATCTTTATGGACATATCCTCAATTTGCTGATTCTTTCTTACATCAGATAAAACCTACTATTTAGCTCCTTGAGTAACTTTTTATTTTGCCTATTGTACTTTTAAACTTTAGAATTTTCATTTCTTTTTTTAAAGAATTTCTGTCTCTTCTTTAATATTCTATATTTGATGAAACACTGTGATCATACCCTCCTTTACTTCTTTAATCACAATTTCCCTTAGTTTTTTTTACAATATACTTATAATAGTTGCTTTGAAATCTTTGTTAATCTGTTATTTACAGAGTGCCTGGATACCTGTCAGTTGAGCAGCCAAATTTGGCTCAGGTCATGACCTCACAGCTTATGAGTTCAAGCCCCATGTGAGGCTCTGTCCTGACAGCTCAGAGCCTGTAGCCTACTTCAGATTCTATGTCTCCCTCTCTCCCTTCCCCTCCCCCACTCATGCTATCTATCTCTCTCTCAAAAACTAAATAAACATTTAAAAAATGTATTTATAATCTGTTATTTGCACCTTTTCAAAGGTAGTTTCTGTTGGCAAATTTTTTTCCTCTGTGTCATAATTTCCTGTTTCTTTGCATGTTTTGTAATATATATTTTTTAATCTGGACAACTTAAATAACATATCAAAGCAACTCTGGATACTGATCCTCTATTTCCCACCTCAGTGTGTAGTTTCTCCTCAGAGGGTGAGGCCTTGTGCATGACAATGATTTTAGCAGGACTCTTGACCGTCTGTTTCTCCCTCTTTAAGTTTTGCATCTCCTTTTGTTATCATATCCATGTATTAAGATGTGATAACACTAATTGTGGCTAATTGCTCTATTGTTTTTGAGAATCGCCTGGGACATTATTGCTTTACAGTCTGACCCAATTAAATTTGGGCCTCTTTGTAGAAGGAATATTTAAAGAGGACTCTTCTTAACTATCTTTTCCCCTGGTTGTCTGTATTTTTGGTGACTCGTGGTTTATCTTGTTGCTCTATATAAGTTAACAGCCTTCTCTTAATGTTACCGTCATATTCTCCATCATTTTCAACACTACACTTAGGCTTGAACTTCCCCCCCCCCAATTCTGCTCAAAACCAAGTCAATTGCTTTGGGTAGAATGTCAGAGCTCTCTGTTCTTACTGTCTATTTCTTCCCTGCATTAAACCTGTGCAGCACTGCTCTTTCTCTAGGGTCATGTGAAGCATCCCACTTCAGTAGGAGCAAGATCTTTGTTCCATCAGCAGGGCATTGTTCTGACAGATGGGGGGGAGCCTCCTGTCTTGATTTTCTTCTCCCAACATTAAACCTCTGCACTGCAAGCAAGCTGGGGTAAAGGCAATAAGAACGATGGTATTCTCAGCCTGTTATACCTGATGTAGAGTTCTTCCCTTCAATTTGGAGCTGAGGGGAAAAGAAAGCACTAGATCTCTCAGATGCTCTTGCCTGTGAAAGAACATCTGTAACATGGAGCTAGGTGGATGAGAAATGCTTTGTCATCTCTTTCCTTGGAATATACCTCAGCTGTACCAGGAACTGAAGGGAAAGAGAGCTTTATGTTCTTGGATGAACCTGCCAAGAATGGAATTTCTATCATGCTGAGCTGGGAAGAGAGAGGAAGGAACTAGTTGTGGCTTGAATGCCATAAATTCTTGCTGTTCTTTCTGAGATTTAGTATATTTTCTTGGTGAAATATTTCATTTTCTTTATGACCTTAGTAAAATTTCCAGAGAGTTTGGTTATATTTAAAAATAATAGTTATGATCATAACTATAACTAATAAACTAGTTATTATAATTTCCCTAGGAAGAGCAACTGCAGACCTCTTCACATGGCCATTCTGTAAGTAATCCTTCTATTAGTACATATTGCTATATATTTAATCTTAAGAGAAATGTTTATTCTGATGAAATAGAACTTTTTGTTGGAATAAAGCTCACAGAAAGTCAGGCAAGAAATTATCACAGTTAATTACAATTAAGGCGGCCATGGTCACTTAAAGTCAATATTGTAAAGCAATGTTCTTTGCTTCAACAATCATCTAGTTTTGTGTGTGTGTGTGAAAAGTCCAGATTTTTGACACCTACCTCCCTTGCTACTGAATCAGTAGGTTTTAGAAAGATTCCACAAATTTACATCTTTAAGTCAATGTCCTAGTTGATATTGAATGATGTGGTCAAAGGATTCCACTTTGAGTACTATGGAATTAGGAAAGAAGTTGAAGATAAAGAGCTGGATTCAAACATCTAAGAGATATGTAAAGGAAAATAAGAAATGAATTAAAGATAGATGAATTTCTAAGAAGACAAGAGAACTGTAAATGTATGGAATTTTACTTCATCAATGAATAAGCAGCCCTAGAACTCAAAGAGTGAAAGAACTGGCCTGATTTAGGATATCTTCAATTAAATGATGGACCCTATGCTAAACTAAACTGTAAAGTGTTAGGCATATAAAAAAATTATATATATATATGTATATGTGTGTGTGTGTGTATATATATATATATATACACACACATATATATATCAAAACAAAACTATATATATATATATATATATATATATATATATATATATACATATATGTATATATATATGTATGTATATGTATATATAACAAAACAAAAACTAGGAATGCCATCACCAATCCAGAAATATATTGTGAGGATACTGAGTTTGTGATGTAAATCAATGACCAAAAGATCAGTCTGACAGCAAAAAGAGTAATGGTCTTAATATGATGAATAAGCCAAAAAAAGAAAAAAAGTTCTACATATAAGTTATTGATCAAGCTAGAAATATAGAAATCAATGGGAGTTCAAATAGCACTACATCTTTACAATTTTAATATTAGAGGGGCTTTAGATATTGTCTAACTGTCATGATATTTATATAATTGCATTTATTTATGCACTCATCTAATAAAATTTCTGGCCAGGTACTAACCTAGGGCCTTAAAGTATGTCACTGAACTAAAGGAAAACAGATCCTTCCCACAGTGAGGTTTAAACCTAAGGGCCATAGAAAAATAATAAATACCTATTAGCTAATTATTGGCACAAGAAATGGTAGAACACTAAATTATAAACACTAATTCAGTGTTCTAGTACCAGAGAGAATTGACAGAAAATGACAAAGACACAAAATGATAAGGGGGGTATAATAGTGAATATTAAACATTCTGAAACTCAGGTATTAAGTTCCAAAAAGGACCACCAGGAAGAATAATTCAGAGCTCAACTAAAATTGTGTTACTGCTGATATAATACTGGGTAGAAGTCACTTCCTCAATTACATAACAAATAAAGGATTAGTGGACCAGAGCAGATAATCATAATCTCTTTGAAACAAAAGAAAATAATATAAATTCTGTTTGGGCACTCACTGGCATTTCTACACAGGACAAGTCATTTTTCTTAAGGAAATGGGTGCTCCAGAAGCTCCATGGCAAACAATGATAATAATCTTAGTTAATATTTATTATTGAGTACCTACTATATGTCAAGCATAGTGATCCAGAATGTACATATATTACCCTTTTTAATGCTCATAGCTATCATATGTGCTGTGGAAGAGTATTTCTCTAACTTTACCAGTACAGAAGCTGAGGTTTAGTTTCTCCCGAGTCACACATAGACTCAGTGGCAGAGGTAGGGCCAGGTTTTAGAGTACTGCTGGCTTCACCTCTCCACCATCCAAAGCATCATTATGTCTATATGCATCGTTCTGTAATCCATAGTAGGGAGAAAGTAGAAATATATGAGAATAGAAAGCAAAGAAACAAAAAAAACTAAACCTTTAGGAAATAATAGAGTGTATGCAAAATGTCCTAAAGTCACTAATCCATCTTAGTGACTATATGAACATACAGAATAAGTGTGGTATAACAGAAACAGCTCTATAGTAATGATATGATTATCAGATTCCTCAAGAGTGAATATGAATTCAAATGGTTAATAATTATCTCCTTTAAACTTCCTTAAATGCCTTATTATATGGAGAAAAAGATAAAGATCTATTCTCATACTGGTAAATATTCATAATTGATTAATAATGATTGAGCAGTCACTGGACTAAGCTAAGTAGTAGATTTCAGACCCCTGAAGCTCTGTTCAGTTTATTAAACCATACTTCCTCCTCTGGTTTGTTTTTTCATAAACTGAAAATTTGAGCCCCTAAATAAATATGAGGCAATTTCAGATCCCTTAGCACTGAGAAAATGACATCTATCTTGAGCTAATTGCAGTCTCTTTGGGAAGCTGGGTGAGTGCTATGCCTTATTTAATATTCCTGAGCTTAAACTAAGACTGCATTTTAATAAATGCTCGCAGAGCAGATTAGCAAGATTTGTCATATACAGGTGGGAGCATTCCATTCCCTTGGCTGGAGAAGGATATTCATTCCAGAAAAAAGAGATCAGTCAATTCTGTCAGAGGTTACATGGATGGCTCCATTTCATAGCAGTCCTGGCTGGAAATGGAAGATAACACCATCGAGAAAATGTCTTCTTCTGGTAAAATCGATCTTTGTAATTCTACTGAGACACTAAACATTGAGACAATGTTCCTGGTTTTATGCTTGTCATTTTTAGAAGGCTATGTTGTACAAAGCTACTGATTTTTCTACCAAAGGGTGAAGATCATATTTAGAGACTGGAGAGGAAAAGGGCATTAGGAGAACGTGTTAGAATAAGACAATGGCATCCCCATATCAGCATTTCTTTTTTTTTAAATTTTTTTTTAACGTTTATTTATTTTTGAGACAGAGACAGAGCATGAACGGGGGAGGGGCAGAGAGAGAGGGAGACACAGAATCGGAAACAGGCTCCAGGCTCTGAGCCACCCCATATCAGCATTTCAGATTCATGTGTTTTCTCTACCTTGTAACCCTCAGTACAACTACACTGTTTAATAGCACATAGTCACATAATAATTGTGCCCTATTAAATTTTAGGACATAGAACCAAAACATAAATTTGCCTCAATGTACTGCTGTAGATGAAATGGGGACCCAAATAGATTTAAAAGTTTCCTCTTCCTAGGAGAGGTCACAGCACATCTAACAAAAATGCGTATCTTTTGTGCTACAGTTAAACAAATGCTTAACTACAGGATGGTTTCTCCCACTATATACCAAGGTTTGTTAAAATAACAGTAACAACAACAAAAAACTTTGCATTATGGATTGGAATTCAAGGTAAAGAATAAAAAATAAACATGTTATACAGCTTTTAGCAGATGGAAGCCCATTTTGAATTTATAAGGATGCCCAACTGGTGTAAAGGGAGCAAAAATGATAAACTCAAGAGACCCAACTGTTGTTTTATAGCCAATCTAGTGAAGAGAAAATAACCCAGTTTACTTTGTAACTTGGGGGTGGGGGGAGAGAAGGCTAGTAGTATGAAGCACTGAAATTATAGAACTCTTTATCAAATTATTTCTCTAGTGAATAAGCAGGTTGTTTAGTGCTAGGAGATATAACAGAAACATAGGACCTTATTAGGTAAGCAAATTATTAGCCATTCAAATAAGCTCACTTTAAGAAGTCTTGTGAGGAGGTTCCGGAAGATGGCGGCGTAGGAGGACGCGGGGCTCACAGCGCGTCCTGCCGATCACTTAGATTCCACCTACACCTGCCTAAAGAACACAGAAAACCGCCAGAGGATTAGCAGAAGGGAGTCTCCGGAGTCAAGCGCAGACCAGAGGCCCACGGAAGAGGGTAGGAAGGGCGGCGAGGCGGTGCGCGCTCCACGGACTGGCGGGAGGGAGCCGGGGCGGAGGGGCGGCTCGCCGGCCAAGCAGAGCCCCCGAGTCTGGCTGGCAAAAGCGGAGGGGCCGGACGGACTGTGTTCCGACAGCAAGCGCGACTTAGCGTCTGGGAGGTCAGAAGTTAACAGCTCTGCTCGGAAAGCGGGAAGGCTGGAGGACAAAGGGAGGGAGAGCTGCTGAGCCCCCGGACGGCAGAGCTCAGCTTGGCGGGGAACAAAGGCGCCAGCGCCATCTCCCCGCCCATCCCCCAGCCAAAATCCCAAAGGGAACCAGTTCCTGCCAGGGAACTTGCTCGCTCCGCGCAAACACCCAACTCTGTGCTTCTGCGGAGCCAAACCTCCGGCAGCGGATCTGACTCCCTCCCGCTGCCACAGGGCTCCTCCTGAAGTGGATCACCTAAGGAGAAGCGAGCTAAGCCTGCCCCTCCAGCCCCCGTGCACCTTGCCTACCCACCCCAGCTAATACGCCAGATCCCCAGCAACACAAGCCTGGCAGTGTGCGAGTAGCCCAGACGGGACACGCCACCCCACAGTGAATCCCGCCCCTAGGAGAGGGGAAGAGAAGGCACACACCAGTCTGACTGTGGCCCCAGCAGTGGGCTGGGGGCAGACATCGGGTCGGACTGCGGCCCCGCCCACTAACTCCAGTTATACACCACAGCACAGGGGAAGTGCCCTGCAGGTCCTCACCACGCCAGGGACTCTCCAAAATGACCAAACGGAAGAATTCCCCTCAGAAGAATTTCCAGGAAATAACAACAGCTAATGAACTGATCAAAAAGGATTTAAATAATATAACAGAAAGTGAATTTAGAATAATAGTCATAAAATTAATCGCTGGGCTTGAAAACAGTATACAGGACAGCAGAGAATCTCTTGCCACAAAGATCGAGGGACTAAGGAACAGTCACGAGGAGTTGAAAAACGCTTTAAACGAATTGCAAAACAAAATGGAATCCACGATGGCTCGGCTTGAAGAGGCAGAGGAGAGAATAGGTGAACTAGAAGATAAAGTTATGGAGAAAGAGGAAGCTGAAAGAAAGAGAGATAAAAAAATCCAGGAGTATGAGGGGAAAATTAGAGAACTAAGTGATACACTAAAAAAAAATAATATACGCATAATTGGTATCCCAGAGGAGGAAGAGAGAGGGAAGGGTGCTGAAGGGGTACTTGAACAAATTATAGCTGAGAACTTCCCTGAACTGGGGAAGGAAAAAGGCACTGAAATCCAAGAGGCACAGAGAACTCCCTTCAGACGTAACTTGAATCGATCTTCTGCACGACATATCATAGTGAAACTGGCAAAATACAAGGATAAAGAGAAAATTCTGAAAGCAGCAAGGGATAAACGTGCCCTCACATATAAAGGGAGACCTATAAGACTCGTGACTGATCTCTCCTTTGAAACTTGGCAGGCCAGAAAGGCTTGGCACGATATCTACAGTGTGCTAAACAGGAAAAATATGCAGCCGAGAATCCTTTATCCAGCAAGTCTGTCATTTAGAATAGAAGGAGAGATAAAGGTCTTCCCAAACAAACAAAAACTGAAGGAATTTGTCACCACGAAACCAGCCCTACAAGAGATCCTAAGGGGGATCCTGTGAGACAAAGTACCAGAGACATCACTACAAGCATAAAACATACAGACATCACAATGACTCTAAACCCGTATCTTTCTATAATAACACTGAATGTAAATGGATTAAATGCGCCAACTAAAAGACATAGGGTATCAGAATGGATAAAAAAACAAGACCCATCTATTTGCTGTCTACAAGAGACTCATTTTAGATCTGAGGACACCTTTAGATTGAGAGTGAGGGGATGGAGAACTATTTATCATGCTCCTGGAAGCCAAAAGAAAGCTGGAGTAGCCATACTTATATCAGACAAACTAGACTTTAAATTAAAGGCTGTAACAAGAGATGAAGAAGGGCATTATATAATAATCACAGGGTCTATCCACCAGGAAGAGCTAACTATTATAAATGTCTATGCGCCAAATACCCGAGCCCCCAGATATATAAAACAATTACTCATAAACATAAGCAACCTTATTGATAAGAATGTGGTCATTGCAGGGG